>NW_017306820.1:816046-835418 GCF_000935625.1 Nanorana parkeri
TGGAGTAAAGAGTGGGTAAGCAATAAAAAAAAAGTTAAAAGGTTTAGACACAGAGCCAATCGGACCAGCTCTCTGTGTCCTGTGATCACTGTGATTGGTTATCAATGTGATCACATGACAATATTTACATGTGCTTTATCGCTTGTTCAGAATATGTAAATACATTGATGTGCACAATCTGGGAACAGGATTACTTGAATGACTTGCGTTGGCCAGTAAACATCATCGCTTTAACTCCAAACTGTCTACTGGCATTGCATTGCAACAAATACTGTATTATGCAGTTATAATTGTTATGTTTCCCCTGTCCTAATTTAATTTCCTGTGCAATCCAACAAAGTGTGACAAAGTTCACTGGCCTTTTAGGGAAGGGGAAAGCAGCCAATTATTGGAATGAAAAAGCTTTTCTGTTCATGGCCTCGGACAGTTTCTCAAAATGTCTCACTCCATAGAAATTCTTGTTCCTCTGCGGATAATCCTGACATCGGAATCCTGAGCTATTGAACTGACCTTTAGCTGTGCGTACACCTGTGAATCAGAATTAAAATCAAACTGTAGAAATACTGTCACTGCAGTTTGTCACGGGATCAAATTCAGGTAACATTTTACCATAGATTAGCTTAAAAGAGAACTATGGGGTCAGTGTTTTCCCCATAGTTATCTTTAGGGTCACGGGAGGACATATACTAACCTCCTCCTGTGTCCCAAAGCTCAGTATATAGTGGGCTATTGCTTGCGATATACGAAGACGCTGCAGCCAGGACAGATCCCGACAATACTCTGTCCAGATCCACCCAGCTGCGTGAGTGACAGCTTGCTCTGCCTATCTAGAGGCAGAGCCAGCTGTGCCCGCCCCTCCTCCGTTTGTCCCTCTACTAAGCACTGGAGGATCAGAGAAGGGAGGGGGGGAATCCCTGCCAGTCACGGCTCTCTGCAGGGAGATGATCGGAAAGCGAGCGAGTGACGGTATGTGTTCGCTCACTTCCCGATCAATAGAGCCGACCTGTGACAGCTTCATTGTCACAGGTCGGCTAGAACTATGAGGTGAGTGAAAAGCACTCCTCATAGTTCTCCTTTAAGTTCAAGTTGGGGGTAAAAAACTTTTTTCTAGGCCCTGAGCTTATACCCACCCCCAGTTTTTCCCTTCCCATCTCGAGTGCTATCTGTAATTTTTTTTATCTTACCTTTTCCAAAGTTTTTAGGAAGGTTATGTAATGCTGCATGGTCCTTCCTCTGTGTTTCTTCTCCACCCTGGGTGGTCCTTAGTGATGCACAGAGTAGCTTACAACTCTCTGCACTATTTACACTGTTAATGCATGGAGGCTCAAAGGGATGGACCCAGGACACCCTACACTCACAGTAAAAGAGTAATTCCACTTTTTGTAAAAAAAATCAATCATCTTTGGGTGATCTGTGTACATTACAAGGATTTTAACAAACTATGTTGCAGTTTCCTACCTGTTTCTGTTGTGAGGGAAAAGCTGCTTGTTTCAGCATGTCCTTTCCAAACTGATGCCTGAATTGGAGGGTTGAGTTCATTTAAACCAGCTGGTGGACTTTCTGTGTTGTAATGAGGAAAGGTGCAGTGTCAGCATCCCTTTAGTAGTAATTAACCCTTAGGGAGTATCTCACCAAACATGAAATTCCTATTGGCAAAAAATGATATGCAGACCTTAGTGCAGACTTCTGGGAAAGTCAGTCAGCCAATCACAGAAGCAGGAAGTGACATTTCTTGGGGTGTTCCATATACCAACTGTGTATGGAATGCCTCCCGATTGCCATATTGAATTTAATTTTTGTAACAGATTCACAACACTACAGCAGCTTCAGTTTTAAATAGAAAGGTAATGTTTAATAACATTAAATTATAAAATGGCTTGTGCCGCAATGATATATGCTGTATTATTTAAAGATTTTCTTTTTATATTTTGAAATTGGAGTTGTCCTTTAAGTACTCAGTGTTTCAGGTTGAGTCATGCAGGGTGTCATTTAACCCAGAAGACTGAGGACATCTTGTGGCAAGCAAGAGATACTGCAAGGCACAGCTCTAGATTTATAGTCAGTATTGTTATCAAAGCTGATCTTTTTTTTTTTTTTTAAAGGATGGGAATAAAAAAAAAAAAATCAACACAGAGTTTGATTTTCAACTATTGCTGGGCAATCTATTTATTTATTTATTAAAAAAATATTTTTTTAACCCTGAGTTGGGCCTTAACTGCATGTGCAATCTGCTGTTATGCTCTTCTTATAAGATTAAAACATTTTATCAGTTTTAAACACTGGTGCAAAATATACCGTTTACTGCAATATGAAGGGGAAGCATCTTCCTTGTGAGCCTTGTAAATGTGTTTCCAGACAGGTGAACATATTTGTATATTAAGCAGAGAGAGCTCAGTATGATCCCGGGTTCACGCTGTTTTGCCTGTCTCAACTTAAATTACTTTTACTGCCATATGTCAATATATTTTATACTACATGGGTCACAAGTGGCATTTTATGGATATATTTCATCAGACCACAACAATTTGTATTCTCCTTTTTTATCGTTATGTTTTATTATTATTATTTCAGTTAATTGCAATACGTATGCGGAGTGCGGAGCTTATGTAATTTTAATTTAAAAGAAGGGGGGGGGGGAATCCTGCCTCCGTCATTCTTTCTTATTTTCTTTTCCTTTTTGTTCTCTAGAACTTTGCTTAGAACGAAACTATATAAAAAAAAAGGTATCATAGTCAATTTTTACATTTAAAAAAACAACTTAATTGTTCTCATGCAAATTTATAACAGAGGACGCAATGGCGATGTGAAATTGCAGTAACCAAAAGCAGGCATTCAAGAATCGAGATCCAGTCAAGCTGTATATATATACAATACTATGTATGTATAGTATACACTATGTATATGTGTCATCTATAAACACAGAAATTATACTTTTAATCCCAAACTGTATAACATTTATGAACAGGTTAACTGTCTATATTGTTTTACCTTTCTTTAGCTGGCGCTTAGTCTCTGGCTTACATCCGCACATAGCATAGCCTGGTTCACAGCCAGGCCCCCTTCTCTCATGAAAAGAATGAAAGACAACTATGACTTTCCTTTCTATATAAGAATATAGCATACTTTTTATTAAAATCTCTATTTATGCCCTCCAGTTGAGTCAACCTGTATAGATCGCATTTCATATATTTAACTTCTAATGTCCTTTGCATGGCATGCCGGCATCACATTGTACACTAGAGGGGGATTGTGCTAGTTAAATCATTTGTCACGATTAAACCACCAGACCACCCACCGTGTTTCAAACAAACTACTTTTCTTTGTTAGTAGTACATTGAGAGGTACCACTACCATGCAATTGTAAGGTAAGAACAGTGATTGGAAAGACCGGTCACATGACCAGACCCTACATAAACCAGTAAGTTGCTCAGCAGGAGTAAAAATGTTGAGGATTGGTAACAGGATATGGACCATGAGAGTGAGAAGGAACACATGGACGGTTCACAAATGGTAAGTAATTAAAAGATCATGTAAATGGTGAGCGTCATGGGAGAAAATAATAATTTAGAACTGGGCTATGCTGCAGTTGGATGTATTGGATGACATCATTCGGGACACAGAAGTCTCTTCCCAGGAGGCAAAGACTAGTCTTTTTTACAATGGCATTCTCTCCAGGCAAAGGCCTAGGAGGGAAGATCCTTCTCCGAGGTCATCTTAGATATTTGTATCCTTCCCCAGCATGGACCACTGGCAATAAACAGTTATTTGCCAGAGAGAAATGCATATTTATAACTCAGTGATATTGTTTCTTCTTTCTCTATCTGCTTAAGACACTAATACACTAAAAATACACCTTTCCAGAGTTCCCTACCCAGGGTATGTTCACATGGCAACCAGAAGCATACACAGCATAGAGTTAGTCACATGATATTTTATTTTGGGGCAGCACATGTCAAATAGGTTATTACATTGAAGTGCGACTGCCTGGTGCCAAATGTGTGGCTGGGGAGTATTTAAGGATGGTGGCTAAATCACTGTAACTGGAAGTGTTGTGGTAGAGGGGATGTTGAACACTTACGTGTGATGTGGAGTAAAAGTGTGGTGGAGGTGGCCACTTCTGATGGAGTCAGAGGGTGTTTGATGGTGGGGCATTTCTGGTGGTGTGGACATGGGGTCTTGGATCTCGCCCATCAAGAACATCTAATTGAACAGCTACCCCAGGAAGCAGGACGTACCCCACCTCCACACCTCCAACCCATCACAGGATCCCCTTCGACGCTGATTACAGAATTCACAATTTATTGAACACATTCGCAGAAATTCTGAAACCTTGTCATTGCTTCCCTCCCACATCGGTTTCCAACTTGGATCCACGCAAGGCCAGAGACAGCCCACCGACCTGTGTGACCCCCGGCCACTTCTACGACAAGACCCCACGTCCACACCACCAGAAGTGCCCCACCATCAAACACCCTCTAACTCCATCAGAAGTGGTCACCACCAATGCGCTTTTACTCCCCATCACAAGTAAGTGTTCAACATCCTCTCTAACACCTCACATCCAGTTACCCTGATTTACCCACCATCCTTAAATACTCCCAATCCACACATTTGGCACCAGGCAGTCACGCTCCTGCTCCCGCTTTTCTTTGTTCAGCCTTACACAGTTAGACACCTCGGTCTAACAACCAAAGGAGCTGCGCACTGGCCACCATTCACCACCCCACCCTATGAGTTCGCTAACTAATCAGTCTCAATCTGAACTTTCTATTACATCGACGTGCATATAGTTCACTTGGTGCATAACAGAATCTGTAACCGGCTTGCTCCATCATCCTCTATTTGTGCACCACTGTACACCTCTATTGCAACAAATATTGACATACTCATTTTCTGAACCATAATTTGCTTGGCACAGATTATGAGACTTTTTGTGCAAAGAGTCACAATTGGGTATTTTTTTTTTACAATTGTTGCAACTTGTCGCATCTTTCTTTTCAAACCTTTTCTGCAATAAAAAGTCTTACCTTTCTACTCGCAAACTTTTTAGAAGGTACACTGAGTGGAACTTCCACAGCTCAGTGTACAATCTCTACATGCCTTGGTGCTGGGATAAATTAACTCCTGTGTGCATGTTCAGGAGTTATGTCATCTTGGCCAGCCAATCATAGCCATAGATGCTGAACCCCCAAAGAAGGTCAGGCAAAGATGTTGCTGCTCAGGGAGAGAACTTGCGTACATTACATCACTGGAGGGGAGGTGAGCATTTGGGGACTTGAGTTCCGAATTATTGCAGACAGATAGACTTGCAGTGAGATAAGAGGGTCCTCGGGAGCATGCATATGTAAACTGCATAAAAGGTAGGTCTTGCACCTTGTACATATTTTATAGCAAATTATGCAATTTTTTAAAAAAAAATTACATTACATAAGCTCATATATTTAAGTGTATGTCTACAAATATTAAAAAAGGCTGTAACTATCCTACAGTATACTTGAGTGAACCTGTGCCCAGACTGTGCATGCTAAAATATTTACACATACTGAACAAGCAATAAAAGCACTTTAAAGCAAGCCTCTGTGTCTATATGCATTGGAAATAATTTTGTTTTCAAAGCGTATTGTCCATAGTCTGGGAATAGGTGCACTTTAACTACTATATATAACCACAAGTTTGTGTAAACATAACTATCACACCTATATGAGCTCATTGGACATACCATTCCAAAACGATAGGAATTAATATGGAGTTGTAACTGCAACTTCTACCACCATCACAACCCTTGCAACTGTAACATCCTCCACTCTTCTGCAAAGGCTTTCCACAAGATTTTGGAGTGTGTCTGTGGGAATTGTTATCCATTCAGTCAAAAGAACATTTGACAAGTAGGGTACTAATGTGAACAAGAAGACCTGGGTTACAATTGGTGTTCCAGTAGGGTTGAAGTCAAGGCTCTCTGCAAGACACTTGAGTTCCTCCACACCAACCTGGTTAAACCATGTCTTTATGAAGCTGGCTTTGTACACAGGGCATAGTCACGGTGGAACAGAAAAGGGACTTCACCAGATACAGATGTTGGAGGAGAAGACCTGGCTCGCAAACATTGTTCCAGTTTATCCCAAAGGTGTTCAGTAGGGTTAAGGTCAGGGCTCTGTGCAGGACACTCAAGTTTCTCCACACCAAACTAGTCACATCATGTCTTTATAAAGATGACTTTCTACACAAGGGACAGTCATGGTGCAACAGAAAAGGGACTTCACCAGATACTGATGTTGTAGGAGAAGACCTGGCTCACAATCATTGTTACTGTTTATCCCAAAGGTGTTTAGTAGGGTTGAGGTCAGGGCTCTGTGCAGGACACACAAGTTCCTTCTCACCAAACTGGTCAACCCATGTCTTTATGGAGCTGTCATTATACATAAGAGACAGTTATGGTGGAACAGAAAAGGGTCTTCACCAAACTGTTACCACAAGGTTTGTAGCTCACAATTATCTACAAAGTCTTTGAATGCTGTAGCATTCACATTACCCTTCACCAAAAATAACTGAACAATTTGAAGGGCTATCCACATACCTTTGGACACACTGTATAGCGTACCTGTAAGTCGTCATAGCAGATACTCTGATTGGCTACTCCGGCAGAGAGCACAGACTTGTGGAAGGCAGGGGGCTTTCACTATACCTGGATGTACCATGGTTTGTTTGTTTTTCGACTGGGGCCCTGCAAGTAGGTGTTCATTGGCAAGATAAAAAAAAAATCTCTACTCATTACAGGTTTACTTTAACCTTTGAAATATCATGTACTATATATATATCCTTTTCACTTTTCATCCTGGAAATTCAGCTTTTTTTTCATTTACTACATAATTGGAAAATATTTTGGTGTTAAACACACAGTAAGCATCTTCACAACACAAATTTTGCAGGTTAACTTGCATCTGTTGTGTGTTTTTCATATTTGCGGCAGGATTTAGGGCTACTGGAAAAGTAATTAAGTATATATTAAATATTGAAGAAACTGCTAAAACTGATAATGCAGATGGTGCATGGTTCGCTGCCTTTACGATAGTGCAATCCTAATAACCGATCCAAGGCGAGACGAAAGGGATTATGGACAATGTTTTCTAGGCAGTCAAGCTGTGAGACTTAAAAAGCAGATAGAAAGTAATGCTGAGATTAATATTCCCCCTTAAAACATCTTTAGGACTGTTGTTAATAGCTGGCTCTCTAGAAAGCTTGTCCTTGAGTATTTAGATGGTTCAGTGAAAAAAAAATGGTATGCATTGCTGTAAGGGAATAAAAGATGATACAGAATTCACATGAAAAGAGACTTCTTAGATTGGAAAGCCGTATTCATGTATGTTGCAGCCTGGGGTTTAAATGTATCTAAAGCCAGAACCTTTTTTTTTTAGTTTTGGATAGAGTAGGTAAAGATTATAACCCCTGTCAGGTTTTTATTGCTGTAAAAAAAAAAGGGAGCTGGGGTTTTTGTTCCTCAGATACCTTAATATTCCAAAAGGAAAAAAAAATATATATAAATATGTAATGACCAACCGGAGGATACCTTGACTTCAAAATACAATATTTATATGGGAGTCAACTTCAGAAAAGCTTAAGGTATCGCACCCGTAGATTTGGAATGAAAAATATATATTTTTTAAATCTATATTTATGCTACTTATAGCCTAGAAATGCCACCTTGCTATCTAAAAGTAGAAAAAGTCAGACTGTAAGATGTGCCCCTTATAAAAGTCAGGGTTGTCGATATAAAATTCCATATGTAGTGTAACATCAAAGATTATCTTCAACTTTTGTAGCATAAGGATGTCCCTGGACAAACATTGAAAGGGAAGTATATTGTCAAAAATCTTCTTTTTTTTCACCCTGAAAAATACTCAGAAAGCTCTTCCAATATGATACGGAAATGTAATACCAAGGATTTAAGGTTGGCACAGCATAATCCATATACACCGATCAGCCACAACAGTATCACCACTGAGAGGGGAAGTGAATAGCGTTGATTATCTTATTAAAATGGCACCTGGAAGTGGGGGGATATATTACAATGACACCTGGAAGTGGAGGGATATATTATAATGACACCTGGAAGTGGGGGAGATATATTACAATGACACCTGAAGGTGGGGGGATACATTATAATGGCACCTGGAAGTGGGAGTGGAGGGATATTACAATGGCACCTGGAAGTGGGGGGATATAATACAATGAGACCTGGAAGTGGGTGACAAATATTACAATGGCTGCTGGAAGTGGGGGCGATATATTTGGCAGCAAGTGAACATTTTGTCCCTGAAATTGGTGTGTTGAGAGAAGAAAAAATGGACAGGTGTGAGGATTTGAGCGACTTTGATAAAGGCCAAATTGTGATGTCTAGATGAGTGGGTCAGAGCAACTCCAAAACTGCAGCTCTTGTGGGATATTCCCGGTCTGCAGTGGTCAGGACTTTAACAGATTAATTAAAAACCTCCGGGATTCCTTATATAATTAATTAGTCTCAAAAGTTCAGTATTAAACCTCAGTCTGTAATGTAAGACATTCAGAAAAAAAACAAAACCGCTGCTCTGTAAAGGACAGAAAAGCTGCAGAGCAGTTACTAAATCAACCGAGGGAGCTTCAATTAGTTCTAATAAACATAACATCTAAAAAAAGCCAAGTCAAACTCCGCACCCAACCCCCAAAAAAGATTAAAACAATGACAATGTTGCCAAACATGCACACTCATTCAACTTATCAAACTCACAGCCCTCATTATGCATTGTAGTGATGGTAAATAAACATATATCAAGGTAACAAGGTAGCGATTGACTAGTTTGAGAAATGTCAGGACTGCCCCAGCTTGTGGAGCCACCAATGATTCAGTACATGCCAAGAATGGTATCAGATGCAATCCAAGAGTATTGTCTTTCCTTATACGTTGTATTCACATGTAAACATTTCACACTGGCACTACTGATTCAAGTATATGAATTTCCCTCAGCGAATGCTTCCCTTCAATTGAAGGTTTTGTGTCACAATCATGGTTTATGTGTCACTTCGGTGTATCAAATAATACATCAGTTTGTCTGTGTGAGCCAAGTTGCAAACAGACGTACACTTTCTTCTTCTCCAGTAGGAAGATACATCAAATCATCTCTTAATTGAATTGCTATATGCTCAAACACAGATTTCAAATTGAATGGCAGGGAGCAGTATGTATTGCTCATATGCAGAGTGGTAAATATTCAAGCTATCATCCTCTTTCAACAATAGACAAGGCTTAATCATCATCTGCCGCCAAGGCATTTCTGCATCTCAACTCCATTCGATATACCGAATTGCAATGTACTGGTCAATTAGACACCTGTAACAAACCACTATCAGCATTAATAATGGATTTACTCACAGTTCTTTTCCCAAAGTTTTTTGCCGACAAACAGTGGTGAATTCACTCCTGAGCCGTTGTTGTTAAAGATATAAGTCCTTAATCTACGTGTTCCAAGTATTTGCTGGCATTTAAAGTGACACCTTCAGCGATTTTCCCACCAGGTTTTTAAACTTGTGCAGACAATTCCTTTTAACATGACGGGCAAGAGGTGATCCAAGGAGGAACTACATCAACGCGTTTTGCCCCTCCTACTGTGGGGGTTCATCAGGACGTAGAAGTGGAAGGAAACAACTGCTTAAATACTACTTATTCTACTCTTTCTTCATTAACCCCTTTCAGGTTACTCACTAACAAAGAAAAATGGTTGTGCATCTTCTCTAATCAGTACTCATATTAGAATTAAAATAACCTGCACATGCAGACAAACTTTTAACTTTAGTAATGTTTTAATAGACAAGGAGATCTAAGGAGGATCTAAGATAAGGAGCTAGTGGGGGTGATTTACTAACCTAAACACATGCACGCACTAGGTGCGTGTGATTTTCACACAGCAAAACGTATTTATCAACCAAAAAGTCTCTAAAAGCATATTTCCACTAATGCCATATATGGAAAAATCATGCACATGATGCATATATAATGCTGCTTCACAGTTTAGACAAAAATGGTTAGCTCATGCATTTACATTCCTGCATTCATCAACGCAAGCAACACAACATAGCTAATATTATATAATATTAATATATATTATAGCTAATTTACACAACATCACCTTGCAAATTCATGCAGGGCTTTGCACAACACACCTGCTGGGTGTGTACACACTACAAAGGTGTTTAGATTCCACCAATAGATCATGCTGGGAGGGAACACACTACAGAGGTGTATACATGTTCGTGGTGTGTTTATAAGGTTAGTAAATCAACCCCAGTGTGTTCAATTTGTAGATCCACTTTTTCTCCTTTTGTTGTAGAGTTATATCTAAGTCTCTCCTTCTCACCAAGAGGTTTAAGACACAAATCCCTTTGACTTGTAAGCCTTTCGGCTGCCCATTGTGTTATAAGGTAAAGTGCTGTGCAATTGGGTTTTCACTCTCATTGTTCCTTATATCCCACAAATGTTCACCTATGTGGATCCTTAATTGATGTTTTGTTTTCCCTATATAAAAATGTATTTGCACAAGAATTCTGGGTGGTCTTGGAGATTCCGAGCTCTACGTGCCACAAATTGGGGATGGGGACCCAATGGGGTTGATTTACTAACCTTATAAACACACCACGAACATGTATACACCTCTGTAGTGTGTTCCCTCCCAGCATGATCTATGGGTGGAATCTAAACATCTTTGTAGTGTGTACACACCCAGCAGGTGTGTTGTGCAAAGCCCTGCCCTGAATTGCAAGGTGATGTTGTGTAAATTAGCTCTACATTGTGTTGCTTGCGTTGATGAATGCAATAATGTAAATGCATGAGCTAAACATTTTTGTCTAAACTGTGAAGCAGCATTATATATGCTTTGCTGTGTAAAAATCACACGCACCTGGTGCGTGCGTGTGTTTAGGTTAGTAAATCACCCCCAATAACTCAGCTAAAGTTGGACATACAGTTGAAACTCGAATAATTAGAATATCATGCAAAAGTATTTGCAGTAATTTCTGCAAAAGGGGCCCAAACCAAGTACTGAGTACATATGCATGCTTGTACTTTTCAGAGGTCCGATATTGTTCTATGTACAATCCTTGTTTTATTGATTGCATGTAATTAATCTACTTTTTTGAGGTTGGGGATTTGGGGTTCTTGGGGTTTTCATGAGCTGTAAGCCATAATCATCACAATGATGACAAATCACGGCTTGAATTATCTTGCTTTGCATGTAATGAGTCTATCTCATATATTAGTTTCACCTTTTAAGTTGCATTAGTGAAATAAATGAACTTTGCACGATATTCTAATTATTCGAGTTTCACCTGTATATGTAAGATATGCCAGTGTTTCTTAAGAATGCCTCTTAAATTATTCCAGTTTGAGCCAAATTGTGTTATTAATTGCACCATGGCATTCCCATCTGACGTTTTGAATACCTTCTCCACTTTTAATTTTTTTTCCCTTGTTCTCTTTTTTCCCTTATCTCTACTTTGTCTTAAAGTCATATGTGGGTAGCCCCTTTTCCTAAATCTCTGATACAGGGCATTTGATTCCTTACTATAATCTGCACCTAATATATAATCTGTTGAATTGTATTCGCAGGAATTGTCCTGTTGGAATGCCCTGTATCAGAGATCTTGGATGATGGCTAGTAGCATGCAAAATTGTGTTTCCTGCAGTTTCCCTACTGAAGGTCCTTGTTATTAACCTCCCTTCCTTGAGAGATACATTTAGATACAGGAAAGATATACAGTATGTGTGGTACTTACTGCATGGGTCAATTTAATTATTTTGTTGCTGTAATTCAATTTATTTAAGAATCCTCCAAAGTCACTCTTAGATCCATGCCAGACAACTAGAATGTCTTCAATGTACCTGAGCCACGCTCTCACGTGGTTCAGGTACAGACAACTTCGGAATACCTCCTGGATCTCCCAAGAACCCAGATGGAGACAAATGCGTAGGCTGGCACACACATTGCTCCCATCGAGGTCCCTCTTATTTGTTTGTAATAGAAACCAGAAAACTGAAAAAAATTATTGTGTTATGCGGACTCCAATAGTTCCAATACAAACTCATTTTGTGGTCCCGCTCTTGGATAATAGGTTTCTAAGAACAACATCACTGCCTCCAAGCCCCATTCATGAGTGATCGATGTATACAGGGATTCTACATCAATACTAGCCAGGAGAGAACCCTCCTCCACCTGTATCTCTGAAATATTTTGCAAAACATCACCCTTGTCCATCACATTTGAAGGTCATTCTGTAACCACGTCTTTCAAAAGAGTGCCCACAGAGTTTCCCAAATTTTACAAAGGACCCCCTACAGCAGATACTATCAGCCTTCGAAAGAAGGAAAACCAGTGATCCGACGACAGGGTTATGGCATCTAAGGTTCACTTATGCATGTTGGGAGTGAAGGTGGTCCCATCTTGTAATGTACAGAATCTGCTACTGATGGCTTGGTGCCAGATACAACAGCATACCTTCAGAGGTCTAGTGGAGTCCATGCCTCAACAGGTCAGGACTGTTTTGGCAGCAAAAGTGGCACCTACTCAATATTGTGGGGAGGTCAAAATGTTATTGTTATTCGGTGTATATTGTATCAGGGAACAGAGCTTTAGTCTTTGACAGCCCCGATGCTGGCGACGTACACTGTACGTCGTCAGTCACGAAGGGGTTAATATGCAATGACAAACAACTGTATACAAAAGGGCAAGGGCTACATCTGTGTTACCTGATGCAATGACACACATTTCATGAAAAGTTCAGCTATGACTGCATGGGTGAGCAAAAAGCCAGCATAATTTCATTGCCATGCTACCATGCATGTGCATGGCCCTATTACATCAGTCTGCATACAAATACAGTTTAAGAAAGTGGACCGCCACTACCTAGTGGATTTTCAGTAGTGACAGACACTCTCTGACATCATGCTATGTCTTAGTTATGTATTAGTCTTGCTATGTATTAGTGATAGTCATCTAGAGTTTCATAAATGTGGCAGCACATCCATTTAGGAGTCACAACGTATCATAGCCGCGGTGGAGTTGCAACAGCAATAGTAAATAAGCCACAATATATAAGAAAGAAAACATATCTTATTGGCACTGTTCCTTAAAACCTTAATATTCCATTTCAGTATTGTTTTGGAAAAGCTTTTTGAGTATTTTTCAGGTAAAATGATTTTTGACAATATAGTAACCTTCCCATATGCTACAAACATGGAAGATAATACTAAAACAAAAAAGTATGGGTGTGATAATCAAAGTGATGTACTGTGTAAATGAGGTATGAACATCCCTGCAGACATGAAATTGGAACTATAGAATAAAATGGGACTTTTGAGCTAACAATATCAATCACAGCCAAATAGTTCAAATAGTTTGCAAATTTGATATACATTTGATATAAATACATTCACAAAATATTGGTGCACATTGGGTGAAGGTCTATGTGGCACACCCCATATTAAGTACATCCAAAGAAAATCGAATTTATTACCACTAGGGAAGCACTGATACCGATACTAGTATTGGTGCTGATGCCGAGTATTTGGGCGAGTACTTGTGAAGGAAGTGGAAGCCACAACCATGTGTCAGAGCAGGGAAGATGGCTGCGGTTGTGTTCGTCACCCGATGCAGAGTTTGTGAACGGAAGCAAAATTTTGCCGAACTTCCTGTTCGCGAACAATTCGTGAACCGAGGTACCACTGTATATAGTGGTATTGCGTGGCAATCCCACTGTAGAATTGGGTCTTCTGATCACCCAGGACTCTCAGCTAGAGGGGCTGAGATGTGTCAGGAAGCAAGGTATTGTCTGGGTTCTGCTCGGGATAAAGGAATTGGAAGATTTCAAAGTGATTCAGGAGGTGTGAGATCTTTAGTCCTGGGTCCAGGCTTTTGCATTTACCAGAGCCCCGATGATTGCACAGGTGTGCACAGACCTTAAGGAAAGGATGCTGTCTGGGGGAATTAGCTCCTGCTGGGAAATAGGAACAGACCTTGTTCAGGGGTCAGGAGGACTCCCCTGAAGTCAGAAAGAAGTCAGATGTGCTCCTGCTGGGATAGGAATGGATGGTGTTCAGGGGTCAGGAGGACTCCCCCAGAAGTCAGAGAGGAGTCAGGTGAGCTCCTGCTGGGAAATAGGAACATACCTTTTTCAGGGGTCAGGAGGACTCCCCCAGAAGTCAGAGATGAGTCAGGTGAGCTCCTGCTGGGATAGGAATGGATGGTGTTCTGGGGTCAGGAGGACTCCCCCAGAAGTCAGAGAGGAGTCAGGTGAGCTCCTGCTGGGATATGAACAAGTTTGGGTTCAGGAGTCAAGAGGACTCCCCCTGAAGTTAAAATGGAGTCAGGTGGTGTGTGTGCTGGAGGCACACAAAGGCAGCCAGAGAGAAATGGTGACGCTAAGAGAGCCATGAGCTTGGGCCACCAGTACAAGTGTGAAACAATATTTCAAAGAGGACCAGAGGGTCAGAAGTGGTAATGTTTAAGTGGCAGCCAGTAGGCTAAACTTGTGTTATGTTGCATGTATTGCATGGAGGTTATGCCGAACAACCCAGTCAAGGGTATCCAAGGTGGATGTATGAACTTTTGTTTGAATAAAAGTGGGCTATCACGCCCTTAAACAGAAGATATTGTGAGTGGACTTTAGCACTCACCATATCTGCTTTAGCACTCTATTAAGGTTCTTACTTTGAAAAAAAAGTACTAGATGGTAAAAGTGAATTCTGCTTCTTACAGCAGATACAACTTAGTGGTATTAAAACAAGTTATATAGTCAAAGACAGAGAGTTTTATCCCAAACAAGAGCGTTTTGACAGTGTCCTTTAAGAATGTTGGCGCGCTCCATGAAACTTTAATAATGCCACATTCAGAATTGAATATGGAAAGTTCTAGAAGATTAACTTTATAGCAGGAACTGACCTATTAGAAATAAAGTCTAGTAATTTATTTTATAGCTCAGAGCTTTGTCAGCTGAAACAATACAGTCTTATCTAAGCTCTTTAACTTTGAAATCATTGGCTCTAGGGTACTTTTTATTGCCGTAGTGTTATTAGTGCCAATTCTTGTACACAAGTGATAGCTCCTTGTACATTTCGTATATTTGCTAACACACAAAGTAAAGGGAGGGCAAAGAATATTTGTACGGCGTGCAGCAGAAAAGAGACAAAGAACTGTATTACATGGTCTGTTTTTATATTTGTAATTTTTGTACCTTTTTGGTGGATCTGTTAAAGACCAATCCGAGTCCAATTGAGAAGATGTAAACTAAGAACATGCAGCAGTAAATATCATTCCCAAGCAACTTTGAAAGTTGGAAAAGCTCTGCATCCAAAAAAGAGCAACTGTAAAGTCAACAGTGCTGACTATGTAACTTCAGAGGGGTCCTAAAGGCCTGCTCCGTGCACAGGACCATCAATTAGATGACAGGATTCAGCCATTTATGAATACTCTGAGGGTCCATTACCACCTGTGTGTTTTTTTAATTATCAACCCTTGCAGTGGAACTTTGCACTGCAAGAGTTAACTGCTCGTTTGTGTCTAGGTAAAAAAAAGCCCCAAAGATTTACTCACCCATAGCTCTTAGCCTGCTTCTTCTTAAACCGGTCCCTGAAATGTCTCTCCACCTAATCTGCAGCATTCTTAGGTCCAGAAAATCATCACATCTACACCGTACATAGACCTGAGGATGCTGAGAACATTCCAATCTGCTGCAGAGGAATGGGGCAGGCTGGAGGGAGTGCCATCACAGCGGGTTGGCTCAGAACTTTTCAGAACCAGAAAATCATCACATCTACACCGTACATAGACCTGAGGATGCTGAGAACATTCCAATCTGCTGCAGAGGAATGGGGCAGGCTGGAGGGAGTGCCATCACAGCGGGTTGGCTCAGAACTTTGGGTGAGTAAATCTTTGTTCTGTTGTTCCTTACTCTGCTTACCTGTCTCTGCTCATGTCTCCTGCCCCTGTTGCCAACTCTGCTTGCTCCTGTTACACTTTCTTGTCTATCACCTCTACTTCTGCCTGAATATTGACTATGCCAGCTGTCTGCCTCCACCTAAGCCCGGACTCTGATCTTCTGGTAATTCCACCCTGCATCCTTAAGGTAGCCATCATGTTCCTGTGAACCCTTGGTGGGGAAAACACGTGTGATGGAGTTAAGGCCAATGGTGACAGGCTTCAGGCTTGTGTCAGTGGCATCAGTTTTGACATCAGTTTGAGACACTTCTGAGATCATACAGAATTTATTTATTAATTATTGATATTTTTATAGCGCCAACAATTTTACGCAGTGCTTTACATTCTGCACATTCACATCAATCCCTGCCCTCAAGGAGCTTACAATCTCAAGTCCCTATTTCACATTCATACAGGGCAAATTCAGACAAGAGCCAATTAACCTTCCAGCATGTCTTTGAAGTGTGGAAAGAAACCGTAGTACCCAGATGAAACCCATGCAAGCACAGGAAGAACATGCAAACTCCTTGCAGATAGTGTCCTGAACGGAATACCAACTGGGAACCCCCAGTACTGCAAGGCAGAAGTCATTGACAGGTGGATTTAAGCAGCATTTGACTTGCTTCAAGGAGGTTTTAATTCCCGTAGACGTGTATGGGAATGCAAATATCACTTGAAGCAAACAAAATCTTATCAATACAAGTCCTGAAGCTGTTGTAAATCAGCTGCTTTGGAAAGAATATGACATCTAACCTACATTGGTCAAGTGCCTGTAAGGTGATAATTGACGGAGCAAACCTTTGGGCAACGACTTGGTGTCGGCTTGCAGCAAAGTGGCCCAGGGGCCACTAGGGTCACCGACTCATCACTTCTTGTGGGGTGCTCTGGTAAAGACTAAGTTGCCACTTAGAATTCATGCCTTGGGGAGCCAACGTCACATACCGGAGGTGTCACCCATAACAGTACAAAAACATAATATACCCAATGTTACCATTGAAGCTAGACTGTAACCCTGAGATAGACTGGATAAATATGTTATTATATATACCAAGTGGAACTAGGAAATGGTTCATGAAACGTGATAATATAGATGTATATGCTACTGAACAGTTCCTCACCATTGTATCTATTTGTACAATGCATCACTGACTGAGAGTGGCACAATAATTAACACCTACCCCCTATAGTATATTTGATGTCTTTTATTGTTAGCAGGGCAACATGTTTTATCTTTCTGTAAATACACACATGCCATAAAATTAGGCTTAATTATAGTGATCGTACATTCCTCTTCTGCCACCGTTCACTAATCTGCCAGGAATTAGCGCCGCCATCAACTGAGGAAACAATTTTCAGCAAATCTGTATGTTTACAGCACAATTCCAGCTGTTTATGTTCTATAAGTCAGTGATTACTCAGCCTTGAGGCTTATCTTAATGAAGAGTAATCAGTTTATCTTCCTGATAAAGATGACAGGTCTCAATTTTGGGTAGAGCTGAAAATGAGCACATGACGAGGCACCACTGGATATAAAGACAGTTTATCCTCAAATGTACAGGCTGTAACTAAGTTTTTAAAAAAATATAAAAACACAAGTGGGCTGTGACCGGATCGAGAGGTGAGCGAACGCCAGTATGTGTTCGCTCACCTCCCGATCTACTGAGCCGACCTGTGACAGTCTCATTGTCACAGGTCGGCCGGAACTATGAGGTGAGTGAAAAGCACTCACCTCATAGTTCTCCTTTAAGGCTAAGTCCACTCAATATTAAAGGTTCTGTTTTTGATGGGTGCCAATACCAGGGCTTTCCTTAGGGTATTGGCCACCAGAAGCCATGTGTTTTCATTTGCGAGGGGAGGAGTGTTGCCAGGGTGCCAGGGAATGGTCACTGCGGGAGGAAAGAAGTGTGCGGTTGTTGTGCAGAGTTGTCATGCGAGGGGGAGGGGAGAAACACCAGACTCAGTGGCTCTGTCTGGTGTCCCGATCATCTCACTGACATCACAGGTTGCCAGAGGCTCAGAGGGACACAAGCCAGGGTGTCCCACTCAGCTACTGGCAACCTGCGGTGTCAGTGAGCTGTGTAGGAAGCTGACCAGAGTGTCATAGGTTGCTAAAATCTTGGGACACTGTGGCCACCCCTTGCCATCTCTCCCCTACCACCTGAGTGCCCCTGAATGAGTTGCCGCCTGAGGCCTGAAGCAACCCCCTCAGGCTCCCTCATTATAGGGATGGCTCTGGCCAGTACTGTACATTCCTTCTGGGTTGACATCAACGGAATGAAAGCCCATCAGAAAGATCAGAACAGTTGAACTGCTTGTTTAAAAAAAAGTTACTGGAGTGCAATAAAGGGCTAAAATACTCACCTTTCCTGGAGAAAATGCTGCTGCAGGTTCCTGACAGTGCTGGTTGTATGACCAAAAGCCCTGGAATTTGCACATGTGGTCTCTGCTGATAGAGAAGAGAAGCATTCAGGTTCATCTTAACAGAGCTCATGTGGTCAGTGTCCTAAGCCTTTGTGACCGGCAATGAAGGAAGCCTGGAACAGTATTGTCTCCAAAAAGGTTAAATACTTACCAGCTCTTCTGTCCCCGTCAGGGCAGGACTTCCCACAAGGCCAACCAAGGCCTGGCCTTGGGGCTGTAGGGAGTAGAGGGGCAGCAGGGGTGTGAAATTCCTATCTCACGATGCCCAGCACATGCAGTTCCGGGTGCCAGGCGGGTAGCTGTTGTCTACATTTAGCCCTGCTTTGGGCAAGCAGAGCTAAATGTGTGGCGGGGAAGATGCTGCTTGTTTTGTACAAGTTATCTCGGCAATGTCACCAAGATCACTTGTATAAGGCCTGCATGTCGGCCATTCTCTATGGGGGGGCGCATGGAGGAACCTTGGGGCAGCAGAGAGAGTAAATCTGGCCCTGGTCCCCGTCTATTCATTCACTCCAGGAAGACTGGTGACACAGCTTTAACATCCAAGTAGAAAATCCATCTTAGCCAACTCGCAGTCTCTTTAAAACTGTAATATCTGCCACCTCTGTCAATCTTATAAAGTTTATTTAGCAAAGGACAGGGCAGTGTTGTAAAAGCAGAAAATGGATTTGTCCCAAAAAATCCAAATCGCCTACGAAGCACTGAACAGTTTAATAAAATAGCAATTGATTTGATTCAATATCACACTCGAAATGGCTTATTTTTTTATCAGCTTTCAGAATCACTCGATGACCTCCAAAACTTTTGCATTAATATTAAAAGTCAGTTATTTCACTCATTTTGATATATCGTCCAGGACTGATCCACCGTGCTTCTGAATTCCACTCACAATTGCAAATGATCACGGAATATGTTTGGCCTTTTCATGTTTTAAATAATTTTGTAGGTTGACTCTA
>NW_017306820.1:835538-845232 GCF_000935625.1 Nanorana parkeri
AATTAATAAATACAATAATAATAATAATAATAACAACAACAATAATAATAATAATAAAAATAATGCTAATAACCTGTAAAATCAAACATTTTCAGGTATTGTGGTACGTGTGATAAATCTTTTTTTTTTTTACAAACGGACCTAACGTATTGTTCAGAGATTTGTAGGACTTTTGTATTAAAAGTAGAAAAGCAACATAAAATTAACTAGCCCCACAAAGGTAAAAACTACAAAAAGCATACTTGCCTGGTGCTGTCCCCAGCAGAAAGTCTTCTCTGCCACTATATGCCACCAGTCTTCTCATTAAATTAAATTACCGCTAGCTTCATTAATTGTACTTTCTGTGAGCTCAAGATGTTATGGACCCCGACCTGGGGAAACATCATCACACTTGCCTGGGCTCAATGTGATACTACAATGGACAGTAGGCATGTATGTTGTGGAAAAATTTGGTTCGGTTTGGATATTGCGTTATTTTAGAAATTCCATTCGGTTCGGGTTTCAGATTCGGCCGAAATCAAATTGTTGTTAGTTTCGGATGAGTTTGCGAATATTCGTTTGAGTAAAACAGAAAACCATATACAGATATTAATACTAAAGCCGAGGCTCCTAGACGCGAATGTCATTTGGGATCCGAATTTCTGAAGTGCATTTAGGAGTTCCCGAATGCCATTCGGGTCTGGGAGCCATATACATATATTACTGAAGTTGAGGCTCCAAGACCCGAATTGCATTCGGAAAGTCGGACCCCAAATGCAATTCAGGTCTAGGAGCCTCTGCTTTAGTATTGTATATACTGTATATGGCTCCCATGTTGCCGCAACAAAAATTAGTGTTCAGACTCATTCCGATTCATTAAACTGAAAAAACACATCTGATTGGCCAGAAAAGTCACATGTCCAATTCAGTTTTGTTTTTTTAACGAAATTCGGACTGGATGCGAAATTCGGAAACGAAAATTCGGATTCAGAAACATTTGGATGCCTTGGGATTCGGAAAATTCAGATGTGTCCGAATGTCCGAATTTCTGGAAATTTGTCTGAATTTTGATTCAGAACGAAATTAATTGCACATGTCTACTGGACAGTGGTCACATATCATATATTAACCACTTGATCCCTGCTTGTGTGCACCCCCCTGGCACACGCACAAGCAAGACACCGCAAACATTTGTTATAGCCAACGAAAGCTGATACATACAAGCATTCTAAAACCACCTGATTGCTTGTATGGTGCATGTGAGTGTGCGGCTCAGCTCTGCTGTCCCTATGCAGGCCGGCACGGTGGATCTCCGCACTGAGAGCATAAGGAATTTATTAGGGGGGAAAAAATGAAAATGAGTGTGAGAGGGACAGGAGGAAGTGATAAGTGGGGGAGATTGGCATTATTAAAATTGTGACCCCAATAAATGGCCATGGGTATCGGTGCACTTTAAACAGAATCTTAGTAACACTTAAATGGTATATCGGTTCTACACATTTTTCCTTCATATTTTTTTTCTTTTACATTTAGAAACTAAAGTTTGAGTTTCCATTATTCAGAGTCCACACAGACCACTGACTGTACATTGGTCAAACAAGTCCAGCAGGAATGTCAAGTTAGGATTAAATGAACATTGATCTAATAGCTAAACTTTGGAGACTTCTCTTGCAGAAAAATCAAAACCAGAATCCACTGAGTTTGCAAAAGAAACACAGACTATCAAGGACGCTGCATTTGGCAAACATTGAGGTGTCAAGGGGGAGCCATCGTCTCTGATTCTTGCTGGCAGGTGTCAGAGTATGCAGCCAATTAAAACAAAAGTAAAAAAAAAAAAGAGATTGGGCAAAATTATTCAAAAGCAAGTTATAGCAGATCAGACAATTCCATTCAAATAGGTCCAGTGGCTTTATGAAGAATATAAATAAATTATTTTCAAACGTAGTTAATATGTAGAAAAGAAAGCTGAGGAATATAACCCCTGCTACAGATAGCATTTGAGAATATAAATGAATATATTCAATTTATTACTTACCTTGTTAAGGGATTTATTACTGTTTCATGCCTTCCTTAATGTATAATGGGGATTTAATAAACTTTAATTCATCTTTTTTTCCCCCTCACTTTTTGTTATGTTTAAAGGTAACTCCATCCAAAATGGTTTTCTTAGTAGGCGCCAGTAGGCTCAGGCAAGAGAGAGCGAGTAAGCTAGGGTATGAGTTGACATGTTGAAGTGAAAGATGAAGGAGTGGGGCATGCTTGTGGGGAGAAAAAAAATTGAGCAAGAGCCTATCATGGACTATTGGAAGAAAATTTTAAGGGGTTATTCACAAAGGAGCTGTAGCTTCGGCTGATCCTTCGGCTCTTTTCGTCCGCCGGAGCCCGCAGGCATATGCTTCGGCTCGAGTGAGCCGAAGTGACACCTGAAGCAGGGTGTCAGAAAGCCAGAGCCGGAGTTCGAGTGTCGCCGCCTGCGCATGCGCAGGCGCCTGTTGTGGACCATAGAGCCATAATCGGAGCAGCGACTTTGCATGGACGTGCGCACGTACGAGCGCGTCATGCTCATGTACGTGCGCGTGCGCACGGGCACACGCCAAAGTGTCATTTGAACAATTGGCACCAACTGAGCTATAAAGGCTGTGTTCAGCTATCCTCCTATGCTATCAGATCGTCAGCTTCCTGTGTTCTGTGTTCCTGTATTTTCTGTATCCTGATTACCCATTACTGACCCGGCTTGGACTACCCTCTGTTGTTGCTTGCTCCCTGAAGACCCCGGCTTGTTTTTGACCTTGATTCTGCCTCACCCCTTGTACTGCGTTGCTAGCTCGTTGATGACCTCGGCCTGCTTGACGATCCTTCTGCCTTGTGTGTTCTGCTTCCAGCTTCCTCAGCTCATCGGATCTAAAGCCTTCTGGATCCTCTTCGGTGCATCCGCATCCTGCTTCCTGCCCGGATCTACGCACTTCATCTCATCTCACAGATGCAAGAGGCTAACCAGCCTCTGGCACCCTTGCCCCTCTGTGCCCCGGCACCCATGTAACCAATCCAGGTGCTCCGGGACCGGAGCTGTGAGAGAGGCCACCCTCGTCAACTCAGACTCCTCTAATGTACGTGACACATGGAGAACGGCCTGCCGAAGGCCGGCCTTTTGCCACGCAAATGACCTGGGGACACTAATCTGTCATAAAACAATAAAAACTGGGCGGAGCTGGCCGTGACGTCACTGGGCCAGCTCCGCCCAGTTGTTATTCATTGGCCGTGACTAGAAGACACTAGCAGGTGCCGGACAATAGGAAACAATTGGGCGGAGCTAGCTTTATTTCTTATTCATTTGAATATTTATTTACATTTGAAAAATATTTTTGTTAACCTTTTTTTTCACTATTTTCTATTCTGCTTGGTACCATGGAGGTACTGACCAGAATAGCCGAGCCGAATGCAGCTTGGCGGCATTTAGCTATTCACTCAGCTCAGCCGATACAGATGTTTGATTGGCTGAGTCGAAGTCCTTCTGCACTTCGGCTCAGCCGAACATGCAGAGTATGTTCGGCTGACCGAAGTGCAGCCGAAGGCAGCCGACGTACAGCTGATTTCAGCCGATAAAGTAAAAGCAATAAAGCACCACAGACTGTCACTTCTCAATGAGAAATCCTCTTAGGCATACTGCAAGATGATGCCCCAAAGAAAGCCGGGAAAGCTATGGACGTTCTGACGAAGGGGGCATGCCCCGGAAACGCGTTAACGTCACCAGCATACAGGAATCGTCCAGTGGATGCTCACTGCCTATCAGCTTACATTTCATGGCTATGTGACTCTCATGTTTGTGAGTACTTCTTTGTTCTTATTTTATGCTTACTGAAATAGAATTGACCTGCACCAGGAAAGGTGCCCCCTTTGTGTTTACTTTATTGATTTCAGCCGATGAATGGCTGGAATAAGCCGTACAAGCCAGAAGTGAATAGCCGAACGTAGTTCGGCTCACCACTTTGGCTGGGTTATTCACCCGGCTGCCTTCAACAGCTTTGTGAATAACCCCCTTAAAATGAATCTGAGCATGGATGAGAGTGGGGATGGAAGATAATCGTGGTTAGGGGAAGGGAGGTAGAGCAAGAGCTGATCGTGGACAGGTGGGAGAAGCTACAAATCAGGATCTAATTGTTGAATGGTGGTAGAGAGTGAGGAGTGTCAGGTGATTGGGTTTCACTAGGAAAGGGTGCAGAGCAGGAGATGGTCATTGACTGGGGATGAAGTGAGGTGAAGCTGGGTGGAACCTGTTCATGGAGAGAAGAAAGAAACAGAAGGCAAGAGATAGATGAGACAAAGTGGAAGACAACCATGGCACTCCATAAGCCATTGCAGGACTTTTCAAGCCACAGATATGACTCCTAGAGCAGAAGCAAGATGGAATTGGTAGTTTTACCACAGTTAAAGTGCTGAGGTTGCCCACCCCTGGTATATAGTATACAATGGGACAATTTATCAAAACTGGAGCAGAAGAATATGGAGCAGTTGCCTATGGCAACCAATCAGCTTCTCTCTTCAGTTTGTTCGGTTAATGTTTGAAAATGAAAGGTGGATGCTGATTGGTTGCCATGGGCAACTGCTCCATATTTTGTCTGCTCCAGTTTTGATAAATTCCCCTCAATGTTTTTAAAGCTTTTTTATTGAATCTTGACTGCTTGACCTCCCATTGAAGTTTACAACTTCTACTGAATATCTGGATCCGTTTTTCTAAACCAGAGTTCCGAAGGGTTCCTTGAGGAATGAGCATTTTGTGTCTCTGAAATAAGTGGTCATTGACATCAACATTTTTTTTAGCTGTAAGGAGATTATTCTTTCCATTGACCAACACTACCAATAATATACAATAAATAATAAGGCTTTAAGCTGGATTGTCCCTAGTTAAATTCTGTGTTTGCTTTTACGCCTAGGCTATAGCCACTCTGAGCTTTGTTTACTTTTCCTGGAATCTACAGGTTTTACCTAAGATGAGGGTATTGTTTTTTTTTTCTGCCTGCTGATGTTGAGGGGACTCCAATAGTTAGTGTGAGAATTAACAATATCTGAGTTATAAATATTTATTCACTCCGACCTATCACTGAGGGGTTTGGTTGGTGGTGTTAGCTGTAGGAATGTGATAAATGTTTGGAGGAAACCTTCCAGAAGGTTCTTTCTCTCCTGAGCCTTGCCCAAGCTCAGGAGTTATATCTCAAAAATGCATTCAAATACCCTAACTATTTACAATACTGCACCTTATTTGTGTATCACTCGGCTGTAGATCCTCAAATCTTCTCTGAATTGGTGCTGACATTGTCCTTCCTTCTGGAGGGGGGCTACTTTTTCTTACCCATGGTCCCTACATGTGTTGTAAAGTGTTGTAAAGTTGTAATCTTAATACATGTTAGTAAATTAATCGTGAGACTGTAGTAAATCAGGGGAGCAAGCTTGGAGGGGTGGCTACTTTTTAGCCAGGGAATGACAGCTGGGAAACTGGAAGTCAAGAAATCATCATCACTTCTGGGTTCATTCTGCAGGGAGAAGGTCAGCAACTGGATGTTCAATGGTCTCGCTCCTCTCTCTTAGGGCCGGTGCACACATATGCAACACCCTAACGCGCAGCAATCGTGCATGATTCCGCTTGGATTGCCACGCTGTCAGGAGCCGTACAAATGATATTGTGTTCAGTTTTGGTAACCATAGGAATGTTCATCTTTAGCCCTCGGAAGCAAACAAACAGCACACAAATTCTTGCTGCAGCCTGCTGAGCCGGTCTAAAATTACCGAACGCAAGTGACAATCTCACAGCTTCGGACACAAGAAAAAAAAAGAGTAAGAGAGAGAAAAGGCAAGCCAGTAAACAGCTACAATCTTGCCTTTCATTTTAACCCTGGACCCGTTCCGCTTTTGCACCCGGCATTCCGCCGTCTGGGGCTTTTTTCTGCGATACACGAAGCACAGCTGTGTTCAGAAGCATGTGCAGAATCGAGGCGGGAAACCATGCAATCCACCCAGCGCAACTGGGGTATCATTGGAAAATAATGGCACCCACAGCGCGATCAGTGCACACCTATACGACTCATGACTCCACACCTATGCGACTCCTGGTGGGGTGTCGCATAGGTGTGCACCGGCCCTCAGTTGGCAACAGCCTTTCCTTTCTTCTCTTCCAAATGTTCAACTTGCTTATTTCGATTTGGATGAATCAGCTCAAGCTGTTTTTAATTGCTGGCCTCCCATGTATACTCATTTCTTGTTCTTCATGATGACATGGCCCGCTACCCACATTGCGATTTTAACTTTGATACTTATTTAAATCTTGTGTTGAATGCTTTTGTTTTTTGTGTCCTTTTGACCAAAAGTTTTATCAGTAACTATGTTCTGAAAGCTGAATATGTCTGGCTCATTTCTTGTTTTGTAAAATTTAATAAAGAACTAAATGTAAAACAAATTGTCAGAAGTATACCGCATGGAGACGCTGTAAGTACCAAAAAAAAAGGTTCTGTACAGACAAATAAAAATATTTAATGGCTAGGCAGTGCCCTTAAAACTGTTTATTTTTGTTTACCTAGAGTGTCTCTATGAGAACCGTGGCACTTAAAAAAAAAAAAGGGCAAATATACTCCTGGAATAAGGAGATAAATTCAGGTCATAGCAACAAGAGTACATTTTAGCTATTTTTCATTCAGAGCACAAGCATTAAAAAAAAAAAGAAACATAACCATAACAGACACTCTGCATGTATGCAAGAGATAAATCAAGCCTTAGCGTACTGAAGTACTTGAGGATATGCATTTGAAATCTGTCTAATGTAGTTAGATGACAGAATTATTACCCAAATATAAACTGTGTCATTGGCGGAAGCAATGTCAAGCTGCTTTTGAATTGGCTAAATAGCAACTTATGTCCTTAAGGATTAAAGTGCCTGATGAAGGGATAACCCTTTCCTGCCAATCTATTTAACTTGCTGATGCTTCACCATATGGGGTCACAGCTCCGATTTTTTATAGATTGCCAAATGACCTAAAAAGCCCCGGACGGCGGAACGCCGGATGCAAAAGCGGAACGGGTCCAGGGTTAAAATGAAAGGAAAGATTGTAGCTGTTTACTGGCTTGCCTTTTCTCTCTCTCTTCCTCTTTTTTTTTCTCTTGTGTCCGAAGCTGTGGGATTGTCACTTGCGTTCGGTAATTTAAGACCGGCTCAGCAGGCTGCAGCAAGAATTTTTGTGCTGTTTGTTTGCTTCTGAGGGCTAAAGACGAACATTCCTATGGTTACCAAAACCGAACACAATATAATTTGTATTTGTTTGTGATGCGGGGACTGTGCGTATCAAAGCCTTTGTGCTTCGGGAAATCCGACGAAAGGGGCTTAACTAAAAATAAAGGGTAATCACACACAGGCACGACGGCACGCACACCCACACAAATAAATGATAACTCCAGAAGTTAATAATCACAGACTGTAACAATGGCACAGCATTCTTGGAGAATATTAAGCTGCGGCATGCAGCGTGGTGTAATTGACATGCCTAATTTACCATATTTGAGCAAATATGCAGTAGGTAAAGAGGAAAACTTATTTATATACTGTATGTGTGTGTATTTGCTTGGGAACCGAGCAGAAAAAGTGCTTGAAAACAATTGCTCATCTTTTTTAGGAGGCTCATTTTTTTGCAGAAAACCATAGCTTCCTTGGGGAGAGAAAAGACCTAAAACAGCGAGTGTCCAGATTCCACTGAGGATATCGGGAGGAGGCACTTGGGTTTATAGTCCTCTCAGAAGACTTTATTTCACAGAAAGCCGACTGTGACACATTGTAAAATGCTAGCATGTCACTTTTTCATGTGTTTTATGGGGATTATCATGACTACAACACCAGTTAAAGTGACACTAAACTCAGGAGTTAAAATGTATCTTATCTGCGTATCACTCAGCTGTAGCTCCAACTTTTGTTCCCATTGTGTATGTGTATGTGTACCCAATGCGTATGTTATAAAGTAGCCACTGCTCCAAACTCACTTCTATGATGGACTACAATCTCAATACAAATTTGTAAACTAAACATGAGATTGTAGTCCTTCCCGGGAGCAAGCTTGAAGCGGTGACTACTTTACAACACATATAATGATAATTTGAATCTGCGCTTATGTATAATAACACTCACTTTAGGTTGAAAAGCTGATATACAACCAAACATCTAAGTTCTACAGTATTAATAAACACAACTGTACAGCGCTAAACCCCCCCCCCCCCCCAAAAAAAAAAATACATTAACTAAATTAATAAATGGGATATAAACCATCAATGATAAAAATGGATAGTGAAAATTAGTGTGCCAAAATACATGTATAAAACTAAAATTATAATTTTTTACCTTGATTAAATAGTGTAAAATTCATAATTTAATTAATTAGTGTACAATTCATACTTCACACAGTGAAAAATACTTATTGGATAATATAAATAATTAAATAATTAGTTAATTAGATCATTCATAAACATTTCATGTGCAAAAGTTCATTAAATCAAGAACCAATCTTGGAAATTCATTCCATATCCCAGTGAAGAAAATAAATGAGAGAGGGTTCTTAGCGCTGTACAGTTGTGTTTATTAATACTTTACAACACACACAGGGACCATGGGGAACAAAAGTAGCCCCCTCCAGAAGGAAGGAAAGTGTCAGCACCAATTCAGAGATGATTGGAGGATCTAAAGCCGAGTGATACATAAATAAGATACATTGTTGTTATTAGTTAGAGTACTTCAATTGTTTTATTTCTTGATTTTAGTGCCATCTTAAGTTGTACAACTGCTGCAACCTTACTTCAATATACTGTATATTTCAACAAGTGCATGGTGTTTATGGTGTACATAATATTTTTATTCTATGTTGAAATCGTGTCTGGTGCACTGGTGATCCAGCTCCCTGTCTCCCCCTTCGTGTCTGCAGCAGCTCTATTCGGCACTGGGCAGCAGTTCTGTGTGATAAGGGGGTGGGGATTACACCGCTTCCACTCATTGGCTTCTGCCAGGCTGGATGATGCTTCACGCTGCGCCCGGAACAGGGTGAGGGGAGCAGCGTGAAGCATGTAGGGCCCAGGACAGGAGGAAGAGGTCCCGGGAATGACATTCGCGGTTACCGGGATAATAAATATCCTGGTAATCAGCGGTCACCAGGGGCCCCTTCCTCCTGTCCTGGGCCCCCTCCAAGTGGCGGAACTCCAGGGCCCGGTCGCTGCCGCGACCTCTGCGACCCTGGTAGTTCCGCCACTGACTTCTGGGATACTTTTAGTGCCCATAGACATACAAGGGTACTTATGGAGCTCATACACTTCTGAGGGTACTTAGAGTGCCCAAAGACATACAAAGGTACTTATGTTACCCAACCATACCCTTTAAAGGGTACTGAAGATGTCTATAGACATACAAGGGTACCCATAGAGTAGATAGTCAGGTGAATGCATGCATGATTCAATTCTAGCAGAAAATCATCATCACTCCATGATCTGCAGTCTTAGATTTGTTCTTGACTACATGTCCGCAGCTGTTCCACTTCTCCCTTTCTGTCCAGCAGCTTGAGATGTTGTAAATAAATGGAAGGCATTAGGCTCAAGTCACAAAGCTAAAACAATAGGATAAGAACTCATATATTCCAAAAACTTATTTTGAGCCCAATGAGGTTTGAAAATGACGGTTACATGGTTTAAAAGTTTATAT
>NW_017306820.1:845548-872592 GCF_000935625.1 Nanorana parkeri
CATCAAATGTGTTTTATCTACATATAAATTAAATAGTAAATATTACGTAACAATACATTTATTACTGTTAATTAATAACACTGATTTTAGCTCTCACAGGCAGGACCATCCTTACCATCTTGTCTTGAATTGTATTGTAACTGTAATGTCCTCCTTATATTGTAAAGCGCTGAGCAAACTGTTCTGGCACTATATCAATCCTTAATAATAATAACAATAATAATAATAATAATATTACTCTATTTTAACAGATGTATTTGCTGTGTAATAGATAGCAACTCCTTGCTGTCATTTTGACAGCTGGTAATTGCCAATAGTGGTGGGGGAAGTGGTAGCAGGGGAAGAGAAACTGGCCATAGGAAATACGAGAAACTTTTACATTTTTTAGGACCTATCTCTTATTTTTAAAAATCCTCAAGTGGATAAAACGTTTTGAATTATGACTGCATGGAAATGTTCACTGACCAGTAATTAGTTAATGTGAATGTATTTTGTATGCAGGTCCCTGAATGGCTGTACTGATGTTCTGGGCTCCTGCAGTCCAAACCCATGCACTAGCCACACTACTTTTAGTCTGCTCTAGTATTTCTGTGATAGGGACATTAGATCATAGGAAATCAGATATATATGAATGTCTCATTTGTAAAATATTCATTAATTTGCTTAATTTTGTGATACAGGAAATGAATTATACCCAGGCCCTTGACCTCCTATACAGCTAAGGAGTGCAGCCATAGGCATGACATACTGTATTAAATTATAAAACATTTATTATTACCTAATTTTTTGGTAAAATATAAAATATGGGGTCACGTCGGGAAAAAAGACACCAAACATGTCAAGCCTTATAATTGCGTGCGCGCAAGACCTCAAAAAACAACAATACCCAAAATTGGCCATAGGTGACGACGCTGATTGATGACCCTAAAATTATTGCTCTCACTCCGACGTTTGCGGCGATATGTAACATGTGTAGTGCAATTGTTGTTTTCGTGCGCTCGCGCATCTGGCGCATATTTACGTTTGTATATGCGTAAACGTGGGGGACTTAAACATTTTTGGGGAGTTTTTTACCCTTTTTTATATGTGACTTTTATTTTTTGTTACTCTTTTTATGTTTTTTTACACTTAATGTTATTGCTATCACATAGGGGGATAACAATCCCCTTATATAATAGCAAAGGCACACTGACAGGTCCCCTTTATGGAGACATTAGGGGTCTCCAAGACCCCTAATGTCACCTGGGGACCCCAAAAGAAGCTGATGAAGCACAGATCTGCCTCATCAGCTTCTTCTCGCTGGCTATAGCAGCCAGATGACTGACAGGTGAATGCGGAAGTGATGTAATACACATCACTTCTGCATTCAGACCTCGTAAGGGAGATCAGCAAGGAGGAAGATGCTGATCTCCCTGCCATCTTACCTCCTGACACCCTCCCGAGCCGGTAACGGGCCGCAGATGGGGTAGCGGCGGTGGATGTGGCACTCGAGGGGGGCACGCAGGCAGCACATGCATGTGATCGGAGGGCTATAGAGCCGCCGATCGTTTGTATGTGAAACAGCAGGTAATGGCTCCTCACATTGGACGGGTTTTTTCTGCCCGTGCGCACGCGTAAGCAGAAAAAGTAAGCCGCCTAATTACGGCAACCCACCAATGTGAGTTTGCCGTCCGTCCGTTTTTTTTGGGCGGACGGCAAGTGGTTAAGTAGATATAAAAAAATATTAAGAAATACCCACCCAAGAGTAATTTCAGCAGTGCAGTCATCATTCTGTAAACTGTTTACTACAGACGTCTGTCCATCAATAACCTTGTAAGATTTTCTTTTCAAATCCGCCTCAGTCGGGTTAGTGATTTTCTGCGCTGTAGGACATCAACAGTTACTCCTGCCAGTTATGGTTTCTTTTTCCTAATCAGCCTCCCATAGACTTCTGTCCACACAAGCCCAACTTATACGACCGGTCTTGGCTCCGAGTGAAGCAATGAGAACTGGTTGTAATCAATGATCACTCATGGCGCCCGGGCTCCCAGCAAACGATAAGCTTGACTCCCCACAGCTCTCGCTGGAGACAGAGTTCTAGTAGAAAATAAGAAAGCTTATTTTTAACTGAAAGACACATCTGAGGCAGCTGCCAAGAAGAAAACGTATATGAAATGTTTACTTTTAGCTCTATGAGAATTAATGTTAAGATTTTCCGACCTGAGATTGAAACCAGGCATCAATGTATATGAGCTATCAATGGATGATATTGTATGTTTGCATATTCTGTTTATTTCTAATGTTCTTTGATAGTTAAATATTTGATGTACTCATTTTTTAATCAGGGAAATATGAATATTGCAAATGAACAATATTTCTTTATACTACTTTCTATCCAAAACAAAGTACAGTAAAACAATTTTGGCTGGAGTTGGGCTTTTTAAATGGTCTGTGACATATATAGCTGTCACACACACCATTGCATTTTATTAATAATAACCTTTTCATAAAAATCCCACTTCTTTCAGTTTAAGGAAGTTAGCCGCATGGCCTTTCTTACTTTCACAACAAAGGAACTGGTAAGAATGTGCAATTAAGTTTCCTAAAATTATTCCACTGTACAATGCCTGTCCAAAAGAAAGTCACACACTCTAATATTTAGTTGGACCGCCTTTAGCTTAAATTACGGCACACATTTCCCATGACAACATTTTAATAAACTTATACAATGTCACAACATTTATTTCAGTCTGTAATTACTATAGTTTCTGGGAGAACGGATTACTTTTGTGCTATTTTATGTTCTCTTCAACATCTCTCCCATATGAATAAGATTTCAGCAATGTGAGTTGCATTAATTTTTTTCACCAAGATCTTGTAGTGATGATGGGAGAGTCGGAACATTGTGTAAAGTCTTCTCCAGCACATCCCAAAGATTCTCAATGGGGTTAAGGTCTGGACTCTGTAGTGGCCAATCCATGTGTGACAATGATGTCTCATGCTCCCTAAACCACTCTTTCACAATCTGAGCCCGATAAATCCTGGCATTGTCATCTTGGAATATGCCCAATGTGCCACGAGGGAAGAAAAAAAATCAATTGATGGAAAAATCTGGTCATTATTATTATTATACAGGATTTATATAGCGCCAACATTTTGCAAAGCACTTTACAATATAAGGAAGACATTACAGTCAGAATAGAAATTAAGATAAGATGGTGAGGAGGGCCCTGCCCCTGAGGGCTTACAATCTAAAAGGGAGGGGCAAGTGATACATGAGGAGGTAGCTGTGTGGGGATGAATTGTTTGGGAACGTGATGGTTGAGCGGTTAGGTTGAGGTGGGATAGGCTTCCCTGAAGAGATGAGTCTTTAGGGAACGCCTTAAGACAGTCAAGGTGGGGGATAGACGGACAGGTTGGGGTAAAGAGTTCCAGTATAGAGTCATTTAGTATACTGTATTCAGGTAGCAGCTGACGTCATTTTTTGGGCACATAACATTGCTGAACCTAGATCTATTATCCAATAGAAGGCTCTGACCTATTTGTTTAGGTAAATCCAGGTGGTGACTTTTTTGTTGGACTTTTGGGTTTTTATTTATTGTATTTATGTATTGCTTTTATTATTGTTTTTTTAAAGAAAAGTTATGTACGTTTATTAAGCACCAGAGATTGTTGATCCAGGGAATATCCGATTGCCTTATGGGATCAGGAAGGATTTTTTTTCACACGTTGGAGTAAATTGAACTATGCCTAGTAGGGGTGTTTGCCTTCCTCTGGAACAACAGTGGGTAACTGTGGGCATAGCGTTCTGTTTTAGGATTTTCTTCTTTCTTTTTTTTTCTCTTTTATTTCTATAGGTTAAGCTCGATGGACTTGCGTCTTTTTTCAACCTGACTAAGTATTTAACTATGTAGGATAGTTAGATTGAAATAATACATACAGTATGTCTATCAAGTGCAACAAAGAGAAAGAAAATTAATACATAGAAAACTACATCCTTAGAGCCCTAACCCCTTATAAAGTGTGGTCCAATTTGCTCCAATTGGGAAATAATTCCTTCCTTATACACTCAGGCAATCAGACACCTCTGGGATCAAGAGTGCTATATTTTGAAACTTGTTACTTTCTTGTAAATATTGATATCCAATTTCACTTCACTTCAAAGTGAAGCTCTGATGACCTCCATCATCCAATCATGTGCGAGCAAAAATATATATTTTTTTTATAATTTAAATTTACATTAACATTCACCAAGCTAAGGGAAATGTCCCCTTTCAAAGTGAACAGCCTATTTGCCTTTATTAAATCAACTCCAAAGAGTATCCCCTTGTCATGGGCACCAAGTTTACTATATTGACCATTTATATATTTATTTAAGTTCATCATATGCCCCTTAATTGCTTATTTTTGAGGGAGAACAAGTTCAGTTCAGTTAATTAAGCAATTAATTACTGTTGTTTTATATTTAACTTTGGGGGATCAGAACACACTTCATGCCCCCTGAATCAAAAATCTGCTAGAATTGCCCTAAGCTGTTAGTAACCACCAGTCATACAGATCTGTGATGCATGGCATTGCAGTAAGAGTGCCAGCATCCCTTCAGGCAGAGCTTGTCAGTCTCTTTATTGCCAGCCTAGCCAGCCTATGCTGTAGATATGGGGGGAAAGCTATGATAATGCAATGCTCATTAGTGGTCCAGCACCAGAGGACTCAAAGGAGATGGATCCAGCAGTAGAAAAGGACAAGGGACACTCATTTATAGGAGGAACGAGCATAATTCCTTGGAATTCATGGCTTAATGCAAAGCTCCAGGGGCTATGGTTTCAGTAGAAAATTTAAAATTAACCTATCATAGGAATACATAGATAGGGTGAAGGCACAACACCAACTCTATTGTCTACCATACCTGCAGCACTGACATTGGTGGTTAGAGGTGGCCAAAAGTAAAGAGGCAGCTCTACTTTGCTGAACAACTAAAAACACTTTTTTTGAACTGCATGCACAAAGTCAATGTTTAATTACTACAATGCAGAGGTAAACACCTACTAAACCCTCCAAAACAATTACAGTATCAAGTGCAGCTCTAAAGTTCGGCTCTAAATTAGTTAATTTTTTTATATGTTTTTGTAAGGGTCCATTAAAAGTAATAAGTATCATAAAGTTACTGAAAAGGCTGTATAGACAACAATGGAGTGCTAAGCAGTGATCATGCCTTTGGATAATCTCCCTCAGCACTGAAGGTGGCCAGAATCTTGGACCATTATAGGGGGCCCGTTTTTATTCTTTGTGACATTGTCAAAGGCTGGTTTGCTCTCTCTTGCCTCACTCATACTCTTGAAGGTTCATTATAATAAAAGGCAGCATTACTGACCAATAGGAACATGAGAGAGGTTATAGGAAGCAGACCTGTCTCATACATCAAAAGAGAACTAAAGCCAAACTTTTTTTTCTTTAGTCCTCTTTCGGGTACTTAAGTACTCCTGTGACCCAAAGTCAGCATCTAGCGGGCTACTGCCCACTATTTGCTGACAGCACAGAGCCGCACTGCAGCCAGGAAAGATCTTGACAATTTAAAGGGATCCATCCCCCTGCCTGATTGAGAGCTGGCTCTGCCTCTCTAGAGCCAGAGCCAGCTGTGCTCACTTCCTCCTCTGTCTGCCTCTCCCCAGAAAATGCTGGAGGACTGTTGGAGGAACAGAGAAGGGCGGGAGGAATCCCTGTGGGAATCGGTGACTGAAAGTCACCACCCTCTGCAGGGAGAAGACAGAGCTGAGCGACCAGTGATTTGTGATGGCTCAGCTCTCGATCTTTAGAGATGGCATATGACACCTGCAGTGTCACGAACCGGCTCTAAGTATTGGGAAGAGGGCATCTTACTCTCCCAATGCTTCTCCTTTAAATGTTTTAAATGACTTATTGCCGGGGCCTAGGATTTGGGGTACTGCTGATGTTAGAGAAGCAATGTAAAGGAATGTACAGGTATCATTACATGCTAACATTGCACTACTACAACATGTTTGTTGGCTGTATGGCACTTAAAAGTTTGTATTCAGCAAACTGACAGTTTTTCCATTCAGGAGACCCTATTATTTTTGACTGTTGAGGTAAAATAAGACATTCTGCTCAGTAAACATGGGAAACATACACATAAAACAAAAATCTAATTAGGCATTATATTAAAGATTGGTAAAAGCCATTTTAAAATAGCATTTATATTTAAATAAAAGTTTATTTCATTTAGCATATCTAAGCTTTCTTTGGTGGATGGTGACTTAATTTGTTACCTTACAACACCTTGTTTGCTTGCCCTTACTTTTACGAACTTTGGGAACTCTCCCCATAGACCTATAAATAAACATGGCACAGGTTCTAATAACAGCCATCATTACATTGTCTAAGATTATCTTGTTTCACGGTCAAAACAAATCTCGGGATTATGTAAAATGCGGCAATGTGCTCGGGTCATCTCTGGTGCTTCATAAATAATGAATGACATCCTACTAGACGTTTGCCACTTCATTAATATTTGTTTTTACATTTTGTTTCCGCCTTGGCCTTTTTACCTTAATCCTTGGTGGATTATAATTTATGATAAATTTATGTCATTTGTAATTCTCATCGGAGCCATGAATAAATATGTTGTCATTGTACTCATGTTTCAAGTACATAGACGTGTCATAAACATTTGTCTACAAAGGCGAGCTAGTTAAAGCCTTTTTTTATTATTATTATTATTATTATTATTATTATTTCTTTGTTCGCACATTACAAAAAGATGCTCAGTACATTAAAACTGTGGATGGATAAGAGCGTTGGAGTTGTAAAGGTCAACGCAAGTGCAGTTTACTATTATCTTTCAGGGAGATGGCTACATAAGGCTGGGCACTGCTGAAATCTTATTCATATGGGAGAGATGTTGAAGAGAACATAAAATAGCACAAAAGCAATCCGTTCTCCCAGAAACTATAGTAATTACAGAAGGAAATAACACATAATACGTCAATTTTACTACCTGTAATTCCGCAGGTAACATTCCTGTTGGCAAAGTGTACTTCGAGTTGTTGAAAAAGTGTCGCCAAGCAGATACAGTCATAATATGGACCATAGAAATGAGATGGTTTTATTTAAGAACCTTTCATTTTAAAATTTCGTGTTCTCAAGGCACTCATTTTATCTTTGGAAGTATTCTTTTTTTTTTTTTAAATGAAGACTCAGAGGAACTTCCATATGTTCCTCCAAATGGTATTTAATCCAAATTGATGTTGAAAAATATGATGTAGGTAAAGCTTGCAAGATAAGACCAGTGCAAAATTATAAATAAACATGACGGTGAAAGGATTCAAAGTCAGAAAAACTGAGAAAACAGCTAAAAAAGAATATCCAGGACAATATGAAGAATAACAGGGCTATTCACAAAAGGGTGAAGAGTTTGGAGAAGGAGGAAGAAGAGAACAATCTAGGTTAACATAGTTGATCTGGAAAAAATCTTTAATTCAGCTCACTTTCCAGTTCAGCTGTGTTGTTCTAGATTGTTCACTTGTCCTGCCTTCTCCAAACTCTTCATCCTTTAGTGAATAGCCCTGCTAGATGTTTCAACCAATGAGGAGAAAAGAACAGAAGGTCAATCTACTTCAAAGTGACATGTCAGTTATTGGTGTTGTCTGTATGGATTGAGTCACTTGCTGGCTTATTTCATGTCTTGGAGACTCCAGTGGTCCCGCACACCTAAGAGTTTAGGGTATTCCAGTGGTCCCACCCACCTAATAGTGTAGGGTGTTTCAGTCCACCTTGAGTTGTTCCCGTACCTGACCTTACCTTTGGTAAAGTAATCAGCGAAGTCTCCAAGAGGTATAAACATCTTTAAAATTCATTTACTGAACTAGTTCTTCAATGACTGCACATATGGCACACCACTGTCTACTATTTCTTTGGAACATAGGAAAGATTTGGAAGAGAAATCTGGAAAGAATGACATTTTCTCAGCCCTGAAAATTAGCCTAATGGGCTGGGCCAAGATCGTGTTTCTTTCACATTTTCCTTTTGTTCACATAATTCCCAATACAATAAAGGATGGCACAATTCAATGTTTGTAGAAGGATATCACCAGCACACCGAATCAACTAGCAATCCAAAGTGTTTATTTATGGAAACATGATGTCATCAGAACTAGTGCTTTCGGGGCCGCATCATCCTCAGCAATTCCCAATACAGTTCACTGTGAAAGCGACATCAGCTTGAGGCAGGTTGATGCATCTCAGCATACAGTACAGTCAACTACAGGCCAAATGCACCTGCAAAGGCACAATGAAAGATCCCAGAAGCATCTTAAATTGATTTTAAATGCAGCTGAATGTACTTTACAGCATGTTGCATATTCCCACCCCTTACTGTACAGTGCTGCTATTTTAACATCATTCCAACAACGCATCTAACAATAAATAAATACATAAATAGTCAGTTTCCTGATTAATCATTAGATGTACATATTACGGTACTTAAAAAGCTAAAGGAAGATGGTTCTTTAAGCTGTAACAACTACTCATGAACATCAATAAACATGAAAGTTGTTTCCTACTAATTGCTTATATGCATTTATGCTTCAATAAAGATCAAGGGGTTATCCCTAGCAAAGAGGCAAGAAAAAACACAATAAAAAATGTCCAACCCTATGTCTTGGTGGGACTAGCTCAGTGCTTGCTGCCAGAAATAGGGTTCTACACTTATTTCTCCATCGTATTTATGAAGGGAGCCATGGTTGTCCCCTAGTCTGGAACCCCAAGCTTGTCTGCCTGTGTTCATCTCCATTCCATTGTGGAGTGTTAGGACTTATAGCTTACACAATAATGATAAGGTTCTTAGGGCTTGCTTTTCCATTCACGGGAAGTTACAAGAACACTGCATTTCTGGAAAGATCAACAAGAATTTTCTGTACTTGTTGAAGATGTTCTTAGCCTAAGAATGGATAGAAGGGGAAATCCTCCGCACACCTTGCAGCAATCAAGGCCTATGAAGACAATGGTGCTTGTAGTGATGAACACGCATGGCACCGTGCAGACACAATATAGGAAAACGAATCACCAGCACTCAGTAGAATAATCCAACATGTCCATTTATTGGACAAAGACGTCACACAATCACAAGAGCCAACGTTTCGAGACCACGCAGGGTCTCTTCATCAGGGCATAAAGATGATCGCCGGGTCAGCCAACACATCTAAGGACTGGTAAGTTGCAATATATTAAATGTTTGTTTTTAGATATTAAAAAGGATTAGATATTATTTAACGAACTGAACCAGATAAAAGAAAACAAACTTGTAGGCTTTTAACAATGCTGCTGAAAGTTATTGAATGTATCTCTGTTGGTCTGTGTATAAAGAAGTCTACTATAAAAAAAAGTTACCATAAAAAACCCTCCTCCATTCGTTTCCTATCTAAAGTGATGTTAAAACGAATATTAAAAGTTTAACTGTATTCAAGATATGATTACCACTAGGCCTGCACAGCCTTCTCCAAAATTAAATGCGGCCCGAGCAGTTCTTCAGGGTTTAAGACTGCTCCGTTTATCTAATTTTACCCTTCAATTGTTTTTAAATGCAGAGTTTATTGCGTAATGTGAGATTGTGGAGAAAACCGCCAATTTGCAACGTGGGAATCTTTCCAAAATCTCTTTATTTGTATAAACAGAATCACAAAGGAAACAACACATTTAATCAGAGCTTTTCTCTGGGTTTATATTGGAGGGGGTGAAACGAAACTCGGGCACTGTACAATTGTTGTATTAGCGAACGTCACTACAGTAATTACATTGTTGCATCAAAAATTGGAGAAAGTTTTAGCGGGGAGTAGAAAAACGGCTGAGCCGGCGGGTTGGAATTCTAAACAAGCAGCAGATGCGGAAATGTAGTTATTTTCTGATACATCCCTTACTAAATTTAGAATACTTTAGAAAATCAAATTTTTATGCCCAAAGCAAATGTGAATGCCCCGGAGGACCAGTTGAGTTGCAACAGATGTCTTTCTTTTTAAACTGACTTGATTTTAAGACTAGACATAAACACATATATGGTGATGGGGCTTTAAAAAATAACCCAATTAATGATGTTTAACTTCTTCTTGGTACTCTTGCACACATTTTTATTAAAGGAACTCTAAACATCTAGGAAAACTATCTACAGTTGTTTTGGTGGATTTAGGTTGTTTCAAGTTCTTCTGTCTCTTCATGGAATGCCAGACAGACTCAATTATTTTGAGATCAGGGCTTTCTGGGGGCTATATGTGCAAACTAATACTATGGGGGGGTGTTACTTTAGGGAAGTCAGACATAGAAAGAGACCTGGGGAAGCACATTTGCACATCAATTCTTGTGTTGTCTTTAATTTTGAATCTCAAGTCTTCCTTGAAGACTACTTCTGACCAGACTTCTCTGAACTGTAGATGGGTGTACCAAGGTCTCACTGGTTTTTACCAGGTCTGAGCTGAAGACCTTCACAACTGGACATCTTCCAGTTGTGAAGGGATGTCAGCAAGGGTTGTACCACCTCAACTCTCCATTGAAAACTAAAACAAAAGGTTTAGATACAGTTTTATAATAAAATTCTATTAATAATATTACAATAGTAAGTCTTACAGCATGTAACAGGGGCAATTGAGGTACACTAGAATGCTGTGCAACATACAAAAAACCTTCCCTAGTTTGGGGGCAGCCTTCAAATAATCTTGCATGAATCTAAATGTGATAATAATATTATAACTAAGTGATGCATAAATGGGAATCAATGCTCTATGTTTCCTTTTTGTGATCTTAAAGGGAAAACTTAGCTTACAAAGTTTGCACATTATGCAAAAGCTTAGTAGCTGCTATCAGATGTGGATGGGGCATTAGAATAGACACAAGAATACAGCTGATTTCGGAATTGAGAAGCAAGCATATCATCAGCCTATGGGCCCCATTTACAAAGCTTTAAAAGTGGAACTAAAGTCATTAGTTGGAGTAAAGATTGCTAGAAGGTTGAGTTTATGGGGCAGAATAGACATAGGAAGTCTATTCTGCCAAAAAGCTTCTTCTTCTTCTTGCTAATAGCAATGTATTATTTTCTGCACACTGCCTGCAGTGGAGTGTACACTTCCAGCTCATTTCCAGTATCAGTAGGATGCCAAGAATGGACTCAAGCTTGTATGGGAGGTGGTTGCATCATCATCTGCCCCATATTGGACCCAGATGAAGATCGTTAGAAGAAATCAAGGGCTGTGGAAGAAGCAAAGAGTAGAAGCTTGGACATTACATTGCTGGAGAAGTGCACACTATAGGGTAAAGTACAAGTATGCACAGCAGATTATGGCAAAAGTTCACCCACTCTACAGATGGTAAAGTTCCTCTTTAACACAAGAATAAGCATACTTTAGCATTTTGACTGTTATTTTCGCATCTCATTGAACTTTGAAAATAAGGATCCTTAGACTGGTGTATTAGCTTGGTGAGCTGAGTCAAATCTATTATAACCAAATACATTTAGTTTACTCATTGATGTGATAGCAGTGGTGTTGTGCCAGAATTTCATAATTATAGCCTAAACCAGACACCTTTATCAACTTTGTAGAAAAGACCCAGGCACACCCGTTTTCATGTAGGCTTGGGCCTTGAGTATGCTAAAGCTAAGAACATTTTGGAAACAATCTGAAATAGAAGGATATGTGCCTAAATCGATCTCCAGAGCCAACAAAGGATGATTTCTGACAATTTAGGTAGTATACTAGTAAATACATCAATATAATGCTCCTCATATCAGGATTTTATGTTTCATAAATAGTTTTGAAAATTCAAATGGCCCAAATAAGATTGTCCCACCACCGTCTACTTGAGCCACACAGATTTCTGGCTACAGAGGAGAGGTTGAGGGTCTGTTAACACTTGTCTAATTTCCCAAAGAAAAATGTGTGTGCCTTATAGTAAGACTGCATTACTATATGACTAACTCATATTTGTGCACTTCCGATCGGTATGTTCAATCTTGATACAAATTAGAAAAGGAAATGTGAGATTGTAGTCCATCCCAGGAGCGTGCTTGGAGCGGTGACTACTTTACAGCACACACAGGGGCCATTGGGAACAAAAGTAGCCCCCCTCCAGAGGGAAGGACAGTGTCAGCACCAATTCAGAGTTGATTTGAGAATCTACAGCCGAGTGATACACAAATAAGATACATTTTTGTTAATTGTTAAGGTACTTGAATACATTTTTCAGATTTAAATTTTGAGTTTAAAGTCCAGCTCTACTTAGGTCAAAAGTGACCAATTACCCCCCTCTGTCCCCCTCCACAGTGTTTTGAAGTAAAAAAAAAAAACAGCTCTAGCTACTATACCAACTTTCTTTCCGATGCTGTGCTTTCGTAGGCTTAGCACTCCAGCAATGAGGTGGTGCTTCTGTTCTGACTTGAATGACACCCAGCTTCATTGAACCCATTTTGTTAATAGTTAATGCACTTGAATGCATTTTTAAGATTTAATTTCTGAGTTTAGAATCACTTTAAGTGAGAATTTAAGAAAATCACTCAACCATGCTTCTTTATGGATTGTGACTGGTTAGGAACCAAGTTTCTAAGGGGGCACCTTTGGTCAAACAGATTTAAATGTTGAAGGGCTTGTAGGATACCATGATGACCGGTTTTGATCAAATCTGAATGTAAGACTAATATAGTCTTTTTACCTGAACAAAAATGAATTGGTCTGTAAAGTGTAATGTCACATTATGATGACATTATGGAAATGTTAAAATTTCCTTGAACAAAAATATTAATAGATTATTTAAAAGAAAATTAGATAAAGTACATAATGTACACTCACTGACTGGACCTCTGTAGTATATTTTCTATCCTGTGGAACTCCCTACTTAATCTGACCGGCTATCTCTTACTCTGTCTTCCTTTAGGAGATCCCTGAAAACTCATCTGTTCAGGGAAGCCTACCCCACCTTAACCTAACCACTCAACTATTGCATTCTTAAACAATTAATCCCCACACAGCTACCTCCTCATGTATCACTTGCCCCTCAATTCTAGGTTGTGAGCTCTCATGTACAGGGCCCTCCTTACCATCTTGTCTTAACTTGTATTGTAACTGTAATGTCTTCCTTTAGACTGTAACGCGCTGTACAAACTGTTGACGCAATATAAGTTCTGAATAACAACAATAATAGTATTAGTGTTCCAAAACTGGATTGTGCATATATGATATCATCTCCATATCTCAAAGAAGAAGACCCGGCACACACAGTAGATGACCTCGGGCAAGTGCCCTGGGTGCCAGGGTCTAGCAATGCCCCATGAAGCTTATTTTTAAGGTATAAAATACAGGCTATGGCCAAATTATCTTTAGCCTTCTGCCAGAATTACCGAAGGGTGAAAAACATATAATTGACACCAAGCATTGTATATGAGACTAGGCTACTCGGTCTGCGCAAGCTCTTCATTGATGGTTTCCTTCTATCTATAGTATGTAACTCTTTTAATAAATATACTGTATACCCTTTTCTTTTTTGTCTTTCTCTATTCCTATATCACAACATGCTAAAAAAGTAACCCTATAAATGAAATTACAATATTGAATTACTAAATGGTTTGTGTAGCAATTAAATGAATTTTAACACAAATGGAGCTTTCTTGAAGCAACGTCAAATACTTGACATTGTTATTAATTTGTGATTCATCCTGGGCTTACAAGGGGCAGTTAAGAAAGCATAATTTTTTGACTGTGATTTTATTTTTTCTGGCAGCGCAGAACAAACTGTTACAAAACGAGTCTCCAGCCACCAGATGACCTTCATTTCTACTCTCGCTAGACCTCTGAGATCAGCGAGAAACACTTTTTTTTATCATTACTACCTACATATTACCTTAGGGCAAAAGAACTTGTTGACTTACAGCAACCAGAAAAAGTTTCAGCGTTGATCCTGGACAAGTGTTACTAATTAAATTCTATTATTCACTGATGTGTGACATTTATCAGAATATGGTTTTCATACAAAGATTATAAAGCTTGAATGAATGGTCTTTGATTTGAAAATACAGGGAGGCAAAGGTTTCAAGGTGCAGAATACAGCAAAGCAAAAATCATATTTTTTTACAAAATAGAAGCAGCGATGTAAAAGTTTGTATGTGAAGTCTTAAAAAAGAATATGTTCACCTAATAAAAAAATGGGTTTATTCTTCTTTTTTCTGGACAGAGACTCCAGGCTGTCACAGTTCCTTGTACTTTGATCCGGCGCCGGGTTTTACCTCCTGTCCGATCTGCTCAGTTTCCCGTCAGTCCGCCCTGAACCTAGGTGTTATAAGGCTCGTGCACCTGTGCTTTAGCGTTCGAGCAACGCTAGCTCCACGCTAGTAGCCAGACCTATCTGTTTTCTGTGGTATTGACGCTTGAGTATATTTTGCATTTTGTGTCTTTGTTTGCTCTTGTTGGTTTTAGTGTTCCCATCCTGCTGTGCTCTTTCATTCCCTCTGTTGTCTGTCTGTATATCTCTTTGTTTGCTGTGGCAGTGTGATCCCTCCGCAGCATTGCCCCCTGCTCTGTTTGTGGTTTCCTCCTGCTCCTGCTTCCTGTGGTTAGTGTGCTCTGCACTATTGCGCGCCTACCTCCTTTCTCTTATGCATTCCCCACTGCGGTTCCTGTGTATCTCTTGTCTCTGTGGGTACACCTGTGGTGTATTCCCTTCTGTTACCTGCTCCCTGTGCCATGCATGTTCCCTGCGTCTTCCCTCTAGTGCCTGTTTTCTGCATCTTGTATCCTGTATGCACCCTGTGTCTTGTTCCCTGTGCTGTGGTCCCTGAGTACCCGCTGGCACTGTGCCTGCATGAGTGTGTCATAGAGCCGCAACCTGGGAGCTGCCCCGCAGCTCAACATCCACACCATCAGTGGTTCTGGGGAAGACCAGGTGGCTCCTTAGATCCTGCGACTTTGGCACAACTGCGTTTGTTGTGCGGTCACACTGTCCCAGCATCTTCAGAGACCCGTATTCCTGCCCATTCCTAATTCAGTCCTATACTGCTCCCCAAGACCCAGAGTTTATGATTCCTGGAGCTCCAGTGCCCTACTCGTGACACGGGCCTGTTTTCAACCACTGCTGGTGGACTATTAAAGTGTTGGTCTTTAATTTGTTTCATCCAACCTTTTGAACCAAGCACTCCTGCCAGAAAGCACAGCTGGATCCCTGACTTCCACTGCACATACAGCACAACTTAATCCAAAACATTACTCCAGCTGCTGATTGGACATTAAAAGGGCTGCAACACACCAATGAGTTATCACCCTGCTTTCCTCTCATCAACATGTTTTATTTCAGCACATATGCACTATAGCAAAGTCCTCAAACTGAACGGACAGTCCCATATGCCAAGAAACTGGCATCTTCACAAGGATACCTCAGAGTTGGCGGCCTCCATGCCTCTCTTGTAACAGCTTCTTTTTCTTCCTTTTTTTTTTTTTAAAGCCTGCGTACTTCATGTAGAAAGTCTTCAAGTAACAATGAATTCAGAGTCGTATTATTTTATTCTTCCTGGTACGAAAAGGTCTATTTTTAAAGCCTTGCCCTTCATTCCAGAGCTCAGTCTTAAAAGGGGGTATCAAAAATACAAATATGCCAGAGGAATAAGCGGGTCACGGCTTAAATGAGCTGTGAGCAGTAATCTCAAGGGAACTCAGAGCACTGTCACACTTATGCGTTTTCAGCACATAAATCCTTGTCTTCTTCATAGTCACTGCTGTACTTTTAAAATGTTAGCAGCAGTAACAAGGAGACATAGGAGATCGTATATTATTACCAGGAAGGCTTTTACATTCCACTGTAAAGTGTGAAGGTGACACGGGTCTTTCTCTAAAGAACTACTAGCAAATATATTTAAAAAGGAAAAAAAAAAGTTTAGTTCACTTATGTATTTCTTCAAAGGACATGCAATCGTCTTTTGATTCAGCTAGTGGTAATACCTGGAGTAATTTGGCACATACCAGATGGATGTTGACATTAGTCTTTCGTTGGAAGTGCCTTCTCAGTCAATTGATGGGAGGTTGTTATGTTTAGGTTGACCTATGGGAGGGGGAACTCTAAGGGGCGGGGAATCACCCGGCGGGAGAGGGGGTAGTATCAACTAATCTAGACCATTACAGTGTAAGGCAGACAATCAACTACAAAAAGGAACATTCTCTGATAATATAATAAATCTGATTCCTTCAACATTTTGATCACTTGCCACTTGTGTGTCCACCACACAAGAAGTAATAACTAACTATGACTTCCTGACGTAACCTCAACACAACACCTAAGCCAAACATCAATCTTACATTAGCCCTTAAAGTGACACTAAACTCGAAAGTTAAATTCTAAAAATGCATTAAAGTCCCCCAACTATTAACAACAATGTATCTTATTTGTGTATCACTCGGCTGTAGATCCTCCAATCATCTCTGAATTGGTGCTGACACTGTCCTTCCTTCTGCAGGGGGGCTACTTTTGTTCCCCATGGCTCCTGTGTGTGTTGTAAAGTAGTCACCGCTCCAAGCTCGCTCCCTGGATGGACTACAATCTCATGTTTAGTTTACACATTTGTATTGAGATTGTAGTCCACCCCGGGAGCGAGCTTGGAGCAGTGACTACTTTACAACACATGCAGGGACCATGGGGAACAAAAGTAGCCCCCTCCAGAAGGAAGGACGGTGTCAGCACCAATTCAGAGATGATTGGAGGATCTACAGCCGAGTGATACACAAATAAGATACATTGTTGTTCATAGTTAAGATACTTGAATGTATTTTGTAGATTTAACACCTGAATTTAGTGTCAGTTTAAGCCTATACTATTCCAATCCATAAACCCAAATGTTAAATCTGAAGTCGCACAAGGGAAACCCCCTAATCTCCAAACAAAACAATACCCCCACCCCCCACACACCTCTTTCTAGCTAATCACGCCAGTAACAAACACACAACAAATAATTCATGATGAAGTAAACTTAAAAGGACTTTCAGTGTTTTTTTTTAAATTCCTCAATAACAAATTTTGAATTTGTTCCTATGCAGCTCCTAACCCTCAGAAGCTTGCCCCATATCTACGGATATGGCCAGAGGGCTAAAGATTTCAGGTAAGTTCTGCCAACATTGTGGTAGGCTTTGGCCATTGAGTGTTGGTAAGCATGAATCTAGGATGGTTTGCTGTAAGTCAGGGGGTCTAGGTAGGAAACATGTGTTCATATGTCTTGCAGTATTCCTTACCGGATATCCCAAAGTTAAGGGGTGCTCGTAATGACTGCAGATGGCACTGCAAATAATAAAACCTGTTTTATGTCTGCAATAGACATGTGCGATTCGTTTCGTTACGAATCGAAATTCGTAAAATTTTCCTGAAATTCGTAGATTCGTAAGCATACGAAATCCGAATTGCAGTTTCCGAATTTATATCCGAAATACGAAATTCCGTTAACGAATTTCGGATCCGAATTTCTTTGAAACAGGAACTAATATTACCCTTGTAAATGAGGTTGAACAACATGACAAGATTTTTTTTTTAATCCGAAATACGGATCCGCTGCTGCTGAGGGTTGCATTACAATGCACAGGCAGGAAATACGAAATTCCGTTGACGTATTTTCGTTCCGTTACGAACATTCGAAATGGAACAAATTTTTTGACGGCGCACAAGTCTAGTCTGCAATAAATAATATCATAACAAAGCTAATGATAAAAAACATGTCACATGAAAACATTTTATAGTCTATTTCCAGTGTGCCAAATTTTCTGCACCAAAATGTGTGCAACAAATGCCTTTCTTTGATGAATTGCTTGCATAGTGCTGCATTTCTCAGGGGTATATCAAAGAATGGCCGGAAAGAGGATGCAGTCCTGCCTAGAGGCATTCTGAATCCCATTCTTGATCTAGCTGTGAAGGATCTTGGCAAATCTATTTCATACTCCATATATATCTCGGGGACTTCTTGACCTTCAGACCGTTGCTCCCTGAATAACATTTCGAATTCACTGAATAGGTATACTTGTTGCCGGGAGCTGGGTAAGTAAACATTAACAGTGAACTTCTCTCATTTGATTCTTTATGTTAAAATTGCCATTGGAAGTTTTTTGTTATATCTGTTCAATACATGCAAATGAAAAAAATCTGATAATCATCTAAAATACAGAGCTTCCATGTGTCCTTTGCGCACATAAGAAGCCTAACTAGCCCTCTTAGTTTGTATATTGGGGTGATAGAACAATAACAATTAGCCCTTGTGTTGTAGAAATGACAGGAAGGGGAGTGTTTCAGGAGTTCAGGAAAAGACAACTGGATGGGGCTGACACCATTCAGTCTACAACATTTCCCACAACAGGACTTGGGAGCTGAGTTCATTTTTGGTAGATCAACAGGTATTTTTCGGCACCTGCAGAGCTTTAATGGCATAAAACATCGGGAGATACATATATGTTGCTCAGATGTAGTTCATATGTATTTATTTTGTCCTGACATGCACTTTAAGCATTTTTTTTTTTTATTTTACCCCTCTACCTTCAAACCTTTTAGATTATAGTCTGCGGGTTTCCAGTATGGTTCCGTTACCCTGACAGGAATGTAAAGAGCACATTACGTTGGGCAGACTTCTCATGCTGAGTGTGTAAATTAATTGAGCACACTGACAGCATAAAACAGCATTGTCCTGTTAAATTAAGAGCCATAATGACGGCTTTAAAGCATGATTGATTAGATTTTCTTTTTTTTTTGTTCTTAAATTCAGGGCAGGGATCCAAAGCTAATGGTATGTGTTTATGCACACTGTGACATTTTATTGGTTCTTATTGGCGAAACATTTCTGAGAGCACTTTTCTATCAGGGCGAGGTTTTTTTTTTTAAACTCTGTTGATGATGCAGTGAACAAAAATTTGTACCTAAAGCCCTTAAGGGCCCATTAATGGTCCATCTATTTATTTACTTGTGGTGCATTCGTTGTGTATGTTGCCTTTTAACTGGCATTGTTTTAAAGCAGCTCATTCAAAATTAATAAGTTGTCAATGCACCCTTACTTTCCTAAAATCACACATGACCCTTTTTGAATGCAACACATTACAATGTGTTGCTGTTCCATGCAGTGCGCTACAATGACGGTGCATTGCCCTAGTGTGTTGGGGTGCCATTCAAAATGGAACTGCAATGCAACAATGCTTGCCACTTACTGATTGTTGCTCAGGTATCCCGTGGTGTATTTTGGTTTTGTGCTGCCAAGGCAATACTAAACCCGAGCACCTTCCCATCTCTAATAAATTGCACAGCATGTTGACCAGGAAGGAGCTACAGCCGGCATATATGTAGGGGTAGGCAGCATAGGTGGACACATTGGTCCTCCAGTCACAGAAGCAACAGGTCCAGGAGTACTGAGTAATTTATGTATTTATTTTCTCTTACCTAACTGGTAACTGGCATTTTTTGCCGCCCCCCTTGAAAGTGCCGCCCTAGGCAAATGCCTAATTTGCCTTGCAGTAGATACACCCCTGCAGGTATCCCGAGTGATGTCTTCGGGTCATGACATCACCCACCAGTGTGTTTTCATTTAGCAGCTGGCTTGGGACTACAATGGGAGTGTGTCAGGAGAAGATTGTCGTGACAGGGGTCAGTGTGTTGGTGGAATGTCAGGGTATCATTCATTATGACAGATGTTGGATTTATATCACTGGACAATGTGATTGATTTAGAATTTACATTGAGGGACCTTTTTTGTTTTAATAATGGATATCTATAGGTGGACAAGGGCCTCATCCCCACATCACTGGTCCGACGGAATGTGGGAGTCTGAAGGGGGAGGAGGGATTTATTACATGTACACCCACACCTCAGAAAATGAATAGTCAATCGAGGTGCCCACTGATGTAGGTCCAACGTCAGTTGCAATGAGCAATGACAAGATGACCCACCTAGACTCCTGCTGCTACTCCTGACACAAATGACAGTCTTCTAAATGTAAAAAAAGCAGACCAGGGATCCTAGGTGATGTAATTGACCAAAGATTGTCTTTTGTGATGGGAGCAGTGGTGGGAGAAGATTGATGTGGCAAAGATCATCATGTCGGTCAGGCGTCAGGGTTTTGTTCATCATAATTGACATTGAATCTACATTTATTAATTTAATAAGTGAACTTTTTATAAGTGTGGGTGTTTTTATTTGATATTTTATTTTTGTAAATGAGTAACAAGGGATACTATCCCAGATAGCAAGGATAACTTGCTACAAACTTGTGGCAGGGTGAAATTTTCAAACTTGCAGCTCAGTTGCTTGCTATCTGGGATGTAACCCCTACTCATTCATGTAGGAGCTCATATTACTGGGGGAGGACTGGATATCTACAGATAATCTGGATTATTCTAAATGGGGCTTCCAGATCCCAATAAATGACCCCCACATACAGGGGGCCAGAGATGTGGGGGTGAGGTCCTTGTCCCCATGAAGGAGGGGCAAGGTGCCTTGCAGGGGGCAAAGTGGCTTTGCTCCCTGCCCTTCAAAGTACCTTCCTAATGTTGATGGCATGGCACGTGGTATGGTCCAGGAAGGGGGAGAGGAGCCCCACCTTTCCAGGCCAACCAAGCTGCATACCTGGATAAGGGTCTTTTTTCAAGGGAATAGCATACACTTTTTAAAAGTGGGTACTCATTTAAGATAGAACAAAATAGAGTGCAGTTCCCTTCAACATCAACAAACAGAACAGAGCAAACAGGGAACTGTTATTTTGCAGCAGTTTTTTTTGTTGTTTCCTAATGCCACGTTGTCCTGGTGTGCAACTTCATGTGTGGTATAGGGCATCCCCAAGCATGTTATTTAAAGGATTTGTTTATTTTTACTGTTGCCCTTTAATCCACTTTAAAATACCCTTTCCCTGCTGAATGTTATTTATTTATTTTTTCACATTGGTATAAGTCCCCAATGGCAGTGTTTAGCTATCCGTGCCCTTTTTCTTTTAACAAAAACTTGGAATAAGCCTTGAATAAAGCCAGAATAATATTACAAGATTCAGCCCCTATAGACCTCAGTGGGGTTCAGGTGCTATGCTTGGGGTTTGAGGACTCCCCGTTGGGTTTAGCAAGCTTCCTTGAACCACATTTTGCTCAGTTTACTTACTGTATCCCTCGAGGAATTAATGACAATGACTGGATGGAATAATCTATGATACAGGCTGAATTAAGGAATTCACTGCACTGGCTGGGTGAATAATTTTTAGTACTGGCTGGATGGAGGAAATTTTGGCCATGGCTGGATGGAATAATCTATGATACAGGCTGAATTAAGGAATTCACTGCACTGGCTGGGTGAATAATTTTTAGTACTGGCTGGATGGAGGACATTTTGGCCATGGCTGGATGGAATAATGCATGGTACAGACTGAATGGAGGAATCCATTTTACTGGATGGATGAAGAATCCTTAGGCCTAGCTAGATGGAGAAATCTATAGCAATGGTTGGATGGGGTAATCAATTGTTCTGGCTGAATGCAGGAATCCATTATACTGGCTGGATGATGCATTCTTAGTCCTGGCTAGATGGAGAAATCTATAACAATGGTTGCATGGGATAATCCATGGTTCTGGCTGAATAGAGGAAAACATTGTACTGGCTGGAAGTGGAATTATTGCTACTGGCTGAAAGGAGAAATGTATGGCACTGGTTGGGTGGAATAACCCATGGTACAGGCTGAGTGGAGGAATCCATTGCACTGGTTGGGGGAATAATGCTTATACTGGCTAGATGGAGGAATCTATGGCAATGGATGGTTGGTATAGTCCCTAGTACAGCCTGACTTGAGGAATCTATTGTACTATTGTACTGACTGGATGAAGACTGGTTGGTACTAGCTGGATAGAGAAATCTATGGCAAAGGCCGGAATAAATAATCCATGGTAAAGACTAAATGGAGGACTCCATTGTACTGGCTAGATACATAATTCTTGGTTCTGGCTAGACTGAGGAATCTATGGCAATGGCTGGATGGAATATTCCATGGTACAGACTGAATGTAGGAATCCATTGTACTGGCTGGGTGAAAATTTTTATACTGGCTAGATGGAGGAATCTTTGGCAATGGTTGGCTGGAATAATCCATGCTATAGACTTAATGGAGGGATCCACTGTACTGGCTGGATGAAGAATTTTTAGTAACTGGCTTGATGGAGAAATCTTTGGCAGAGGCTGGATGGAATATTCGATGGTCCTGGCGGAATGTAGCAATCCATTGCACTGGCTGGATGAAGAATTATTAGTACTGACTGGATGGCGGAATGTATGACAGCGGTAGGATGAAATAAGCCACGGTACTGGCTGAGTGAGGAAGGAACTTTTATCTGTGTCCAAAATCAAGAAATATGTTACAGCAAGCATATAAAAATTGGTAAGCTTCATTTAAATTACTTTAAGTAAGCATGATGTCAACTTAAAATCTATGCTCACTAAAAAATGCATAATGGTTACCCACTAATATAGTGAGCATCTATGCCAGTTTAGATGGACAGGTCTAGATATTATCCCTTTACCCTTTGCCGATTTCATATTAAAGCCTGAAAATCCCTTTATATTAAAAAAAAAAAGGGAAGAGGCTCTGATTGAGCATCCCGATCTCCTATGTGTGTGTGATGTATGCCTCTTTGCCTTTCATGCATGAATAATTTCTATTAAGTAATTCATATTGTACAAAGTTATGGTGACCCCATTCCGATCCCTCTTCCAATAAAAAACACCGCCGAGCCGTTTTTACATTTTGCACATTATGCAGCAGCTCGAGCAGAACGTATTGGGGTTGAAGATCGCCTCTTTAGGCCCATTTGTACGGCAATGATGATTCCCAGTGTTTTCTGGTTCACAGGATGACGGAGTAGATGCCAATTAGACGCTGTTCGGTATCAGTGAACTGAGCTGTGGGGATCCTTTTAGTACCAAAGGAAAATTGGAAGGTAAGTTCTAAAAAAAAAAAAAAAAATCTTCTCATTAATGTTTTTAAGTGGAATTTTAAAACAATGTCCCAAATCGCTTTTTTTAAACTGTAGGTATGTCAAACTTAAACAGTGAGAAGGCATAGGCCATTTAAAGGGTATCTGTGAGCATTACAATGAATTACATATATACAGCACATCTCTGCAATACATTCCAATTCCCCCATGTTTTATCCCTTTTAATAATGCAATACAGAAAAATAGCTGTTGATCTCCTAGAAACACTGTAAGCTCCTAACTTCCTGTGGTGATCTGACAACGCTGCCTCTGCTGCACTGAAATCCCAAGCTGTGTTGTCAGCCTTGCCTGACGTTCTAGTCTGCAGAGCCACAAGACACATCCCTCTCCCCCATCTTAATAACATAATGGGGAGGATCTTCATAAAATACTGTTTTCACTTTTTACGCCATGCTTTTTTAACATTGTAGAGCTGCTGATCTGCTTGAGCCTCTCTCAGCCACTTCCTGTATACATGTTTTTGCTACGGTATCTGCTGCACATCATTGATCTGGACTGGATTCCAGTAGTGACAATGGTGGATAATGCCTGTGCAATGTGTGCGGGCATGGTTGCTTCTAGTTTCCCCCAGGGGACTCGTGACAGGGTTATAACACTAATGCAAAACTGGGAGACAGTAGGAAGTAAGTAAAGATGATAATTATCTGGGGTAGAGGTATCTTTTGCACAGATGATTACCATGGTTTTTTTAACGTATCTCCTATTGCACACACCATCCAGATGTCCTCCAAAAGACCTTCAGATTGGGTTCCCCAAAGCATGGAGAGCGACCACCAACACCCTCTTGTGTAGAGACAGATGTATTCTCTACAAGTGCATCCTCCAGACTGCAGTAACCAGCCTTCTGTGGTCACTTCCAACCTTTACAATGTAAGTAATTTCACTTCTTTTTGGATATATGGATTACACATTATGAAGTTTCTTCCAATCACTGCACCATAAGGGTTCTCACATTTTCTCTTCTTCTTACTCTTGTCTTCCATGTGGCAAGGGATGCCCTGCTCCATCAGGAACACCACACATCGCATGTGGAACTGGGAGACAGTCATCACACTGTTTCTCAGGATGGATTTCCTGATGATGACAACAGTGGACTACATACGTCCCAACTTACTGAGATGAGAAAGAGGGACACCTTTTGGTAAAACGTATGTAGTAAAGGACACACCCAGTGCCATGCCCCCACTTACTGTACACTGACCATAAATAATTCATGTAATTATGTTTGGTTAAGCCTGCAACTTATTTCCATCACAATTTTTTTCTTTACACTTGCATTTCAAAATAACAAGTTCAATATTATAGATGTTGGATGAAAGGTCTAGCATAGAATAACATTTTTGTACATTATTTTATGGAGGTCTGAATATCACAATAAAAAGAGGGACATCTGAGAAGCAAGTAGGGACAGTCCAAATGAGGGACAGTCCCCCAAATGAGAGATAGTTGAGAGTAGGAATGAGCTCAGGTTTGGACCAAGACGGGTCTGAAGCTGAGCTCTTCTAAACTGAGAGGAACTTCTCCCGAACACAGATGGTAAAATATTTCTATACCACCCAATTAGCTGCAGGGGGGGCTTGCCCATCCACAGCTTGACATAAGCAAAGGGTTCAGGGTGCAGTGACATCATTGACCTTATATGGCTGCATGGCTATATTAGATTATTGAAACTTACCTAATATAGACATGTGGAAACTAGGGCTGGTAATGATTACAATTTTCCTGTTCGATTAATCGAAATTTTTTTAATCGATTAATTATAACGCACATAGAGATCCAACCACATTGGCCTATACACATACAGCAAACGGAAGACCCGGAAGCCGGCGGAGAGGTGAGTACGGAGCAAAAGAACTTTGATCGATCAAAATAATTTTGATTGATCAAAAAAATTAACAATTAATCGAGGGATTAATCGTTAATTTCTGCAGCCCTAGTGGAAACCCATTTGGGTCTGGGAGCCATATACATATATTACTAAAGCTGAGGCTTCCAGACCCGAATGGAATTCAGGAGCTCCCCAATGCAATTTGGAAATTAGGATCCTGAATGCCATTCGGGTGTGGGAGCCATATACATATATTACTGAAGCGGAGGTTCCCAGACCGGAATGGCATTCTGGAGTTCCCGAATGCAATGCAGACATTCGGATCCCGAATACCATTTGGGTCTAGGAGCCTCAGCTTTAGTAATATATGTATATGGCTCCTTTAGTATTATAATGTATGTATATACTGTATATGGCTCCCATGTTGCCGTAATTCACATTCAGACCCATTCGGATGCATTAAACCGAAATACACAACGGATCTTGTCAGAAAAGTCACATGTACGATTCAGTTGCCTTTTTGAATGAAATTCATACGGGATCCGAAATTCGGAAACGGAAGTTCAGATTCGGACACATTCGGATGCATTGGGATTACAAATGTCGGATGTGTCAGAATGTTGGAAAATTCATACAAATTTTAATTCGGAACATGTCTATTATGGTCTGCTGTAGGACGGGTTATGCCCCAACCCTGAATAGGTGGGAGATCCATATAGCTTCCGTGTTCAGATGAGCTCAGGTTTGGACCGGGTTCAGTTTGGGGGGTATGGAAGACTATGTCTACGTAAGACATGCTAAAAAGGCCACTTGTAGTCTTCATTGGAAGCCTATGTGAAAGGATTCAAAATGCAGGCCGGGGATTGCCTCACTATAGGCACCCTAATTTCACCCCTCCCCCTAGGATATGTAGAGTAAGAAAATTGGGAGAAAGAATAAGGGTTTCCGGAGAGGTATAATAGACCATGCATATACATGTATAAAAATATATCAAATTTTATTTTAACAAAAATAAATAAAGCTTAAAATTGATTACAAAACATGATTCAAAAAACATGATTCATATAACGCCTTCAGAGAGTTCAAATAGACCTATGCCCAATATGTACATTCATAGTCCATATCCATATACTTGTGCTTGCACAATCATATTAGTAAACCTGACGTTGGTACCATAACCAGTTTTCTAGCTAACTTATTTTGTCCCGACGCGTTTCGCAGGTGGCTTCTTCAGAGGACCCGTATTTATTGATCTAACAATAGAAGAAATGTATTTATTTATTTTAAGTTCATAGAATCATCCTCTGGAAGTATACTCGTATATGATCAGATATGTAATTTTTGGTTCATAAACATATTCTTTTGATATGTGAAAGGATGACAACCCATGAACACATTTGGGAAACTAACAGATCATTGTCACCCTATATAAGGAAGTGCCTGAACAAGGACCTCCATGGGAGGATCACCAGGTATAACTTTAATAAAGGATACATAAAAAAAAAAAATACTTTATATATAGCATATACACTGAGTGGCCATTTTATTATGACCACCTGACGTTTGTAAGCAAATTAGCTATAATCTGGCGCTGAAGTTGCTAGAGGGCCAGACCATTATAAATAGGGAAGCGGGTTGGTTACCACGACAGTAGAAGTGATTTGTTTCTGAAGATACGGGTAAACAACGCAATTTAACAGCCTTTGAACGTGGCATGATTGTTGGCGCTCGGAGCCATGGAGTGAGTATCAGCAAAACAGCAGAATTCACTAAATGTTCAAGAGCAGCTCATTGTTAAAGTGTTTAAAGACCGGACTGTCAGCCGAAAATCTGGGTCTGAACGTGCGAATTGTGGCCGTCAGCGACTAGTCAATGTTAGGGCAGAACGGAGAGTGGCAAGACTGGTACAAGACAACAGAAGGGCAACAGTGCCGTGTCAGATTCCTCGCATCACCTTTCATCATCTCGTGGAGTCACGAGGTGGCCCAACGAAGTACTGATGGGGTGGTCATATTAATCTGGCCACTCAGTGTATGGCGTGAGTAGAGTTTGGAGCCACTTTAAACATAGCAATAATATTTGCTATAATATTTGCTATAAAATATGCGTTCATGGAAGATACGTTATTTTAGGAACGCTGGTTTAGGATACTGGAAGACAGAGTGTTTGTGTACTTAGCGGAAGATGAAAGCCAGTGTCACACAGCAAGACAGAAGATTC
>NW_017306820.1:872662-952470 GCF_000935625.1 Nanorana parkeri
TTTGACCTGAGAAAAAAAAAAAAAAAAGCCTGTGATCAACAAGAAAAAGAGCCCGGTATAAAAGCCAAGATTCATTGTACTCCAGACATGCCGTTCTGGTATAGCGGCACAAATTACAGATCCATCACCGCTAACTGGATATCTCATAATAAATCCTTGAGGTCCGAGAGAGGGGCAGCACTTTCACTAACACAAAGTGATAGATTAAGTTTTCGGAGATTTAATGCCTAAGGTCCAGTTACGAATAGAATTATTGCAGGCTTAACAAAGATGAGTTGAGGGAGACGCGGCTGGGACAGCACAAACCAGATCTTCCAATTCGGAGCTGATGATTAGGGTTGTTTTGTCGTGTTTGGGAAATGGTAAACACGTCCCGAACATCATCAGATTTAGGTCTGAAAAGCTGGACCCAAACATCTGCGATATTCCAGTGGACGTGATACGGCTGATGTCGTTGAGCAAATTTGGTCAATGGCATCACCTGGGATTCCTGGCGGTATTGCTGCAGCTGGGAATCTGTCATTTAGTGACAAGAGTGTGGCGGGTACAGATGACAGGTCATCGTGATTGACCTGGACTACATCACTGGACAATCTTTAACACAGCGCCAACGGTGTAAGTTCAAAGGAGACAGTCTGCAATGATCGTAATGCAGGACGCTAACGAGGCAGCTCTCACTTGGTTCTAGGGAAACCTCAGCACTGGTTACCATCAGGGAGGACGAATAGCCGGTGGCTAAGCACCTCGTGTTCTGACCATTTCATGCCTGTTTTTATTCGACTCTTGTGAGTACCATTGCACCAGTTTTATTTGTTTAATAAAAAGATTGGAGGCGCTCTCTGTGTCTTGTCTTACATCACTGGACACCTGATTGATGCGGCTAATATGGCTGGACGCCATCTTTGATGCTGGATTTATTCGGGAAGCTTAAATAAGATTGCTTTCAATGCCAGTATCTGTGTGATGTACCCCTTCACAAAAAAAAAGAAAAACTATTCGTTTGCACCTGTAAAAAAAAAAGTTCTAGTTTATACTTAGCTGTCAGGAAGCAGGGGATGTTACCTCTACTCGGGGACCACGGGCACGGCGCAGGGCACGGGTTCCCCTTCAGCTCGGTAGAACACCTGGTGCCCGAGGTGCAGGTGCGCATGCGCGGGTCATGCGGCGTGGGCGCATGCGCAGTACGCAGGCTGCACGCGCATCCCCGGGAGCATAGCGTTCTTGCATCATCTGGCTATCAGGTGTGAGCCTTGCTGGGGGAGGTTCCCAGTACACACCTTCCATCTTCCTCGCCTGCCATTGGTTCCCGGGGAGGGAGGCCTCCTGGTTGCCTCGGTGACCAGGGGGTGGTCCTACCTCCCCTGGCTATAAAAACCTGGCCTGAGCTCTGGCTTATTGCTGAGTTATTCCACCTTATGGTGAACACCTAGCCTCCCTGCTGATCCTCCTATTGCCTGTTGCCGTTGTGTATCCTTCCCGATTACCGACCCTTGGACTGTCTTCCGCCTTTGAACCTTCGCTGCCTGCCTCGACCCGGATTGGACATTGACTACCCCTCTTGGATTATCCCTAAACTTGTACCGCGTTTCTGGACTGTCAGCTGCTTATTGCCAGTGGGTTCCTCATCTCACTACTAGCTCCCTGGGACGTCTGACATTAGCTCAACCCCGCCTTCTTCCCGCGATGCCTAAGCGAACATGACGTCGCTCTCCTTCCGGGAAATCATGAAGAATACAGAGAAGCTGAAATCTCACAAGACGATGCGCTTGCAATGGAATGGAGCAGAATTTGCCTCTTTTCCATTCCCCTGGAATCTTCCTGGAAGGACGATGATGTGGGTAAGGTTAGTATTTTACAGGTACATTTTACACCTAATAGGGGGTGATATTTAGAGGGGGAGCCTGATGAAGGGGACCCTACGCGGCCCCAAAAGTGCTCGTGGTTTTAGCGACATCTATCAATAAAATGGATTTGCACTGATATGGAATTTTCGTGCTGGTGTGGTGGTGACATCTGTATTTAAGTTGTAGAGGGGGAGGGGACCTGGGCAATATGACCCGACCTAGCATTTTACTGAATTTTAATTCTACTAGACATGTGTGATTCGGTTCGTTCTGAATAATTTCCAAATCCCAATGTATCCAAATGTGTCTGAATCCGAATTTAGTTCAAAAACGGAACTGAATCGAACACGTGACTTTTCTGGCCAATCAGATGTGTTTTTTGGTTTAATGCATCCCCATGGGTCTGAACTCAAGTTTTTGCAACGGCAACATGGGAGCCAACTGCTTGGCCAGAAAAGTCACATGCCGTAATGAAAATTTGTGTTCAGTATATACATATAATACTAAAGCTGAGGCTTCCAGACCCGAATGGCATTCGGGTGCTACCAAATGCAATTCGGAAATTTGGACCCCGAATGCCATTTTGGCAGCTAGGAGATTCAGATTTAGTATTAATATCTGTACAGGCAGTCCCTGGGTTACATACAAGATAGGGGACTGTAGGTTTGTACTTAAGTTGAATTTGTATGTAAGTCGGAACAGGTAAATTTTTTAAGTGTAACTCCAGCCAAAAAAACATTTTTTTAGTTTTGGATAGCATAGGGAAGGGTCACATTTGTTTTGCTGTCTGTTCCTGTTGTTCAGAAGATTATAATATAATAAAAACATTTTTTTTAATTAAAAATGACACACAAACAAAGTTTTTTTCCTATTTTTAATTTAATTTTATATACTTTATTTCTTTTTTTGCATTATTAATTTTTATGTATTTAACTTTGTTTTCCTTTTTGTATTGTCTTTTTAATTTGATTTTTTTAAACTTTTTTTTTTATTGTATTTTAATGCTGGGAGCCATACCCAGCCTGCTATTAAATATTTCAAATTGGAATAGCCAATAGCAGGCTGGCTATTGCATCTGCCCTCTGCCTGCTGTCAATCAGCAGAGGAGGAGCCTGAAGGAGAAAGTTCTCTATCATGTCCTCCCATGCTGATTTACAGCAGGCAGTGGGCTGGTGCAATAGCCAGCTTGCTATTGGCTATTGCATTTTACAATATCCAATAGCAGGCTGGGTATGGCTCCCAGCCTGCAGACGAAGAGGGGGCAGGGGGGCGGGGCAGAGGAGCCGCGGCCAGACCATCGGAGCGGAGGATTGGCCAAACCGGGGAAGAAGACGGACCGCGGGAAGAGGACGGTGGGACATCAGCGGAGGTACGAGGGGCATCAAGTAATGCAGCGGTCTGTGTCCCCGCTGCCTCCGCCAACACAGGCGCGTAGAGCAGCAGGGATTTGAAGGGACACAGGCCGCTGCAGCCACCGTTCTCCTAAATGTACCGGCAGCTGCCGGTACATTTAGGAAAACTATGGACCCTGGTTCGCAAGTACGGATTGTCAGTAAGTCGGACGTCTGTAACCCAGGGACTGCCTGTATATGGTTTTCTGTGGTATTTGCAACGAATATTCACCAACTCATCCGAAACTAGACATGTGCGATTCGTTTAGTTCCGAATCGAAATTCGGACGAATTTTCGGAAATTCGGACATTCGGATGTATCCGAATTCCGAATTACAGACATAACGAATGCAAACGAATCCGAATTTCCATTTCCGAAATTCGGTAGCGTTAGTACGAACGTTCGTTTCGTTTTCTGTTCTTATTCGTTTCGTTCGTTGGAGCAAAGTGACATTAGAGAAGGAGAAAAATATTTTTTCCCCCTCAAATGTCACTTTTGCTGCAAACGAACGAAACGAATAAGAAACGAATAAGAACAGAAAACGAAACGAACGTTCGTACTAACGCTACCGAATTTCGTCCGAATCCGAATTCCGAATCCAAATTGACTTTCACACCCGAATCCTGAAAAACGAAATAACACAAACCCGAATTTAAAACGAAACGAAACTAAACAAATTTTTTGGCAGTGCACATGTCTATCCGAAACTAACGAAACTAATGTAACCCAAACCGAATTTAATTTTCGGATCCGAATTCCAAAATAACGAAATATTCGAACCAAATTTTTCCGCAGCTTACATTTCTATTCATTTCATATCTTGTAATTTTCAGGTGTCTCAGAATGGAATTAAAGAGGAACTCCAGTTATTTCTTGGATTAACCCTTTGAGGGGGACTATCCCCCCTATGATTTTAGGTTAGGGGCTGGAATACATAAGATATGCTCGCCTCATCCTTGGTCCTGTGACAGTGAGCGCTCACCTCTCTCCCCCACCATTCTGGCTATGGTAGGTCACTTGGCATCCTCACTTCTCAATGCAGGTGAACCAAGCTGAATTAGAATTGATGACGTCAGCGGGGCTTAGATAGCCAAAGCCCAATGGAGAAGAGGTTACTGGAACCGGTCTAGCAGCCAGGTGAAACCAAGGATCAGCGGAGTATATATTTTGTATTTCAGCCCATGGACCAAAACAAGCACTTAATCATTGCAGTGCGGGGCAGCCCCACCGCAAGCGTAATTTGTTTTTGATTTCTTTAGTTCCTCTTAAAAAGTATGAATACAGTAAGCCAGCACATCCAATCATTTGCATAAATAGATAATATTATAATAAAAAAGGTAATACAAACATGGATAAAAAGTTCACAGAAATTTGAAGATTACTTACCATTTATCATCTTGCCTTGACCTGTCCTGTGGCTTTCACCTCCATCTGCAGTTTATTTTCTCTTCTATTCTATTCTTCCTCTCATTTCCTTTCTCCTCTCCCCCCCTCCAATTCCCTCTTCACCCTCCTTTTACGCATTGTGGTGTGCCTGCCCACGGTATATGTTATGTGCTGATATTTGCTTATCATGAATTCATGACCACACTAACCAATGTATGTAAGATCTTTTAATAAGGTTGCCTCTGGCTCTTAATGGAAATGTTCCTGATTATATACTCTTATCCTTGTACATTTGGCTTATCCCCATGCCCAGGTTGCCCTTCTCTTTCAATTTAGGAAATATTTTTTGACTATCAATTCCTTATTTTATGCATTTCATGTGTACACCAGATTTATCATTTTATCTGTATCCTAATTATATATATTTTTTGTATGTAGACGATTTCTTTTGGATATGTAGCGCTCACCCCTAAGGAGCCGCTGGATGATCAGGTCTTCCATAGCCTGTCTAGGGATTTCTAGTAACCTGGCTGCGCAGCCCAATAGCACTTACCACCTCCAGTGGCGACCGACAAAGCGAAGTCCAGACAGTAGATAAAAGCTGAATTTCTTTTATTGCTGTACTTCAGGGAGAGTGGGTCAGGAACATCCAGGATGAGGTAGACTCCTTTAAGTCATAGAACAGAGTAACTGCTGCCATCAGAGACTATAACAGGGGAGTACGGCTGGGCCGTGAGTGGAACCCCTTGGCAGGAATGACAAGAAGGTCCGAGATCGAGGTACAAGAGGAGAATCCAAAAAGCGTAATCAAGTCCAGTCCGGGTGGAGGCAGACAGTTAGGTGCAAAAACGGGAAGGCAGGCCAAAGGGTCGATAACGGGGAATTCAGAAGAACGGTCAGGAAATGGCAGCAGTTTCACACACAAGAACCTGGGCGATCGCACCATAGAGGTAGAATAACTCAGGAACAAGCCAGGGCTCTGACTGGGATTTATACCCAGGGGAATCTAGGACCACCCCCCGGTTGCCGAGACGACCAGGAGGCTTCCTCATACAGGAGCCAATAGCATGAGGGAATTGGCGGACAGTGTGTGCTGGGAACCTCCCTCATCAGGGCCAGCAACTGATAGTACTCCGTGCACACGCGCGCAGTCTGTCCACCACTTGCGCGCGCCCACTGCGCATTTCGCGCATACACACGCGCGATCCTTGCGCCAGGAGTTCTGCCAGGAAAAGAGAGACCTTGTGCCCTGCGCTGCATTTGGCGACCCTGGTAAGAGGTGACACCCCTGGTACCCTGACAGACTAGGACCTTTAAGCCAGACACGGCAATCAGTACAGAGAACACCAGGCAAAGCAGTACTTCAGAAGTCCTCGTACATGTTCATCTCCAGAATCAGTAGCTGACCACTGAGCCTCCAGATTCAGGTCTTTGTGTTAGTATAAGGCCAGTCCCCAGGCTCTAGGTCCAGCCAGTTCAGTCAGTCAGCAGCAGAGACTCACTGTTACATCAGATTATTTAACCAGTTTAGTTGCGCTAGGATAAATAGTTTTAAGTCACCAGCTGCAACAATGTGTACATTGTTCATGGTTCACATTGATCACTGTTACATCAGCCACACTGAGCATGTATATCCTCTCCCAGCATGCTCCACTGGCCTGTTCCTTCCAGTGATTGGCTAGGAGACACAAATGTTCAGAACAACCCCTTTTGGCTGCTCTGCTCTGTGACAGAAACACACCCAGCAATAAGCAGATGCAGCATCACAGATTGTCCGGCATACATTAGATGAACATAACTACAGATCAATCTCAGATTAACTAAAGTCTGAGAACAACTACATTTCACAGCACTCCATTTTGCAGGGTGCTGCAGATTCTTCTATAATCTCTGTTACATTTCTTATACTTTCTTAATAAAAAAAGATTTGAACGAGAAAAAAAAAAAGTTCACAGAAATAAAATCATCGGATTCGCATATAAACATATGGTGCAGATGGTTAATGTAATACAAAAAAATAAGGCATACAGCATAAGAATACAAAAGCAGCTTAGTCTGGCAGAAGACCAGCGAAGAAATGAGGCCCAGGAGCCCAACATTTCGGGGTAATAAACCTCTCTCTCAAGATGGACCTGTCATTTCTAATCTATCCGAGAATGGAATGAGTCCTCCGGAGATTACAAAGGATGGATATGTGCTTTAGGGGTTTACATAAATGTAGCTGATGTAGCCATACCCAAATCCAGGCTGGATTGAAATGAAGAGGGTGCGTGTTCTTATATCTCCTCCTTGCTGACTGTTGATACACTTGCAGGACTTTGTGCATACATATTTATATTTGTTTATACCAACAAAATATCATTACGGGCTGACCGAAGGCATAAAAGAAAAATCTGTACAAGTTATTGATGTCAGCGGCAATAAACATCCTGCAACAGAAGTTTTATTGATTTCCTGGAAGTGGTGTTCATTGGCACAGGATAAAGACTGATGGCTCTTTGTCAGAGGACGGGCATATCTCTGCCATGATTACATTACAGCGGCTGGATGTGCTTATATTAAAGAGACCCTGTCAGGTCATCAGAGATTTAAAAGCTTCACTCTTCTGCAATAAATAAAAGAGTGTATATTCACCTCTCCAGCAGTCTGGTCCTCCTACCTTCCCTCCGTTTCAGTGCTGCGGAAAGTGTTTCTGGAAGTGTTGAAGGGTCACAGGAAAGGTTAGTGTTAGGGTTACAGGGAGGGTTAGCCTTGGGTATACAGGGTTAGTGTTAGTGTTATGGGGAGGATTAGTGTTAGGGTAACAGGAAAAGTTGGTGTGAGGGTTAGCCTTGGGTATACAGGGTTTGTGTTAGTGTTATGCGGAGGATAAGTGTTAGGGTAACAGGAAAAGTTGGTGTGAGGGTTAGCCTTGGGTATACAGGGTTTGTGTTAGTGTTATGCGGAGGATAAGTGTTAGGGTCACAGGAAAAGTTAGCGTTAGGGGTACAGGGAGGGTTAGCCTTGGGTATACAGGGTTTGTGTTAGTGTTATGGGGAGGATAAGTGTTAGGGTCACAGGTAAAGTTAGTGTTAGGGGTACAGGGAGGGTTAGCCTTGGGTACACAGGGTTAGTGTTAGGGTTATGGGGAAGATTAGTGTTAGGGTGACAGGAAAGGTTAGTGTGAGGGTTAACCTTGGGTATACAGGGTTTGTGTTAGTGTTATGGGGAGGATAAGTATTAGTATCACAGGAAAAGTTAGTGTTAGGGTTACAGGGAGGGTTAGTGTTAGCAAAAAGTAATGTTGGGGTCAGAGGGAGGATTAGTGATGGAAATATGGGGAGGGTTAGTGTTACAGTTAAAGGGACGATAAATGTTGCAATTTCAAGGAGGAGGATTCGTGTTAGTATCACAGGAAGGGTTAGTGTTAGGAGGATTGATGTTGGATTTACAGAGAAGGTTAGTGTTGGAATTGCAGGGAGGGTCAGTGTTGAGGATACAGTTAGGGTTATCGTTAAGGTTACAAGGAGGTTTAGTTTTACAATTTCAGTGAGGGTTAGTGTTGGGGTTAAAGGGAAAGTTAGTGTTAGGGTTGCAGTGGGGATTAGATTTGGGAATACAGTGAGGGTTAGTGTTAGGGCTCATTCACACTGGAATCGGCCCGCACGTACAGCTCCGTGCTGCATGCAGGGCCGTACCGAGCAGCTCCCAGGATTAGTATGCAGCCCCCGTCCTTCTCTGTGGTAGTATGCGGCCGTACGCCCCCCTACGCTCACCCGCCCTGGCGGTTCATGCAGGTGCGGGTGAGCGTACTCAGACGCTGACAGGATGGATCCTGTCTGTGTCCGAGCCAGGAAACACGCACCCCTACCTGCACTTGAGGTGAGCGTGGGGGGGGGGGGGGGGGGGGGGGGCGTACAGCCGCGTAGGGAATACAGTGAGGGTTAGTGTTAGGAGTACAGGGAGTATTAGTGTTAGTGTTTCAGGGAAGATTAGGGTTATGGTTTCAGTGAGGGTCAGTGTTAGAGTCACAGTGATTGTTAGTATAAGGGTTCCTCAGGTTGGGGCTTCTTTTTCTGCATTGAAAACTGCCATAAATTCCTTCCTAGCACCGAAAGGTATTGTCTGAACTGCAGCAAACGTCACTTTGTACACTTTTCTTGCTCTAAAGCAATTAGAGCAAAGGTTCGTACTTGAAGACAGTTTTAGAATTCCTGTATGACCTCCACTCTGAACGTATTCCACAGCAGAGGATACAACAACCATAATTTCCCTCTAGACAATATTTTAGGTAGTGGGAGAAGAAAAAAAAATACCGCTGCCCTAAGATACTCACTATATATAATGTCTCTAGACATTAAACACGCGATTAGTTTATTAGTCAAGCCTAAACAGCCGAAGCCTCCCTGGACTTCAAGCTGTCATTTTCCTAATTGTCTTCATAGATTATTTTCTGTGCTGCATTTATACAAGTAAACATCACAGCTAATTAGTGGGTGATTGTGAAAATAGAACAAGGTGATATAGATGCACAGGCGATTAGCTGTCAGAGAAAAAGTATCTGGGTGTATCGGGAGGTCGATGAAGAGTCAGGGTCCTGAATTACTTTACATCTAGTTCTAAAGCTGGCCATACACCTTACAACCATCACAAGACTTTCGTTGTGTGATGGTTGTAAGGTGATTAAAAAAACGTACGATCTGGGGGCGTGGTCTGGCCTCGATCGAGTATGGCCACCTGATCTGAGAACTGCATCACAGGACCTCTCAGATTAGCATATAAAACAGCAAATCACCCGTTGGATTCACTCTGCTAGGTATCGGACTTGCTCCAGCCATGATGAAAAGCAAAGACAAGGCTAAGGGACCTAAGAAGCTGACGGACTTCTATCCACGGCCTGAACGGGTGATCAATCAAAATGGCGCCGACGGCTCCTTCACCTCAAGGCCCTCAGAAACACAGTGCAGTACAATCCCGGACATGGAGCTTAGCTGCAGACAGGAAGGCACTCATGGAAGGGATCTCCCTAAGCGACCTGCGAACTCACCCTTAAGCTCGCCACGAACCAAGGGAACAGTGAGTAAGAGGCAATCTACAGCCCCAGGCCCCTCAGTTTCAGTTACCTCAGGAGGCACAGTTACCTCAGGAGGCACAGTCCCATTACAAGATGTCCCTGCCACTGACACCCCTGCATCAGAATCATGTATAAAACACATGCTGATGTCACTGCGCTCAGAATTTCAGCATGATCTCCAATCCTCACTTTCTGGCCTGCAATCTCAAGTTTCTGAATTGGGCTCCCGCACAGATGAAGTGGAATCGCCCTTTAATGATTATGCAGCCGCTCATAACGAGCTGGTAGACACATATAATGATCAGGGCCACCTCATTCAGAAACTCCAGAAAAAAAATTACCGATCTGGAAGACAGATCCAGACGAAACATCATAAAATTCAGGGGGATCCCTGAATCTGTGGGCCCCACCGAGATTCTGCCATTTTTGCAGCAGTTTCTTCATGCTTTACTGTCGAACTGCTCCGGCCCTGAACTCATGCTTGATCGGGCTCATAGGCTCCGTAAGCCTAACCAGACTTCATACTTTCACCTCGCGTTGGGCCTGCTGGTTGACAGACACCAGATGCTTGACACATATCATATGATGATTACCAGACCCGCATTCCCTCATTAGTAGAGACGCTCTCCACAAGCTCTGATTTTTACTTATTACATTTAAAAAAAAAAAATTAAACACAAAAACATTGTTCATCCTCTCTGTATCACTGAGACTTTTAGACGCCTCTCCCTGTGTAAGACTTTTTGTTTTTCTTTTTAGTTTCTGGGCATTCCAACTGATCAATGTTGTAATATTTCCATGCACTGCTCATACCAACTCTGTACTTCATCTACTGTACATGATACCTGTTGTATTGTTGTCCAATTTGTGCCCTGCCTTACGCATCTTGATTGTATACACCTATGAATTTGGGCATTGCCCTTCCTGTACTGTTGTATTGTTTTTGTCTTTGTTGATAAAAAAACTCAATAAATTCTTTGTTAAAAAAAAAAAACGTACGATCTGCCCATCTTGGAGAGGCAGATCGTACTTGCGATCATCGCAAGCCCGCCCCACTGAGGGGCTTCCGATGACTGCAATGCTGAACGGGCAGTGTGCTCTTGCGCACACTGGCCCTGGCGGCATTTGTCTCGATTCTTGGCGGGTTTTCAAACATGCTCGTAAGACAAAAGACGTGCGACCGTACAGTAGAAACGGTCACACGCCTTCCATACACCTGTCGATTATCGTACGATCGCGGGATTTCCTGCAATTATCGTACGATAATCGGCAGGTATATGGGCACCTTAAAGGGGAGTTTGTGTTTATCATATGAAACAAGAATATCAGTTCTGATCACTTTGCTAGATTTTCATTTGTGAGAAAAATGCGTAGGGTCTTGGTGCCTGCAGTCTTGGTGCCTGCAGCCCAGGAACCACATGTGGCCCTTTGGTACTTGGTGTGTAATGTGTGTGTGTTTGTGGTACCTGCCAGTCTGTTTTGGTAGTGGGAGCATTGATTTGTAAAGGGTGTGGCATTGCGTGGCAATGTCATACTATGCATAACAGGGGCTGCAGAAAAAGATATTGAGGACTCTTTGTTCGCAATCTCTTTTTCTATTTTAAAAGGGAAATATCAGGGGTCTGTTTAGGAGCACCTAAAAGTGAAGTAAAAAAATAAAAATATTTGATAAAAATAAAATGTAATACAAAATAAATAGTTTATACAAAATTAATAAAAATAAAATATTTTTAAAAATGTGACAAAGTTAGAATAAAAAAACATTTTTGGTTTCGGCCCGACATTTTTTCATTTCGGTTTTAAAATGTTAATTTCAGTGCACCTGTAATACTGATAATAGTATTGGTATTGGTGCTGATACCAAGTATTTGGGAAAGTACTAGTACTCACTCAAATGCTCCAATACGTTCCCCAATTAAGGATTACTTAATCTGTTACCTTCCAATCCTCACATGGGGACCTTCTATATGCTGCCCAAAATCCACAAGCCAGGAAACCCAGGACGACCCATTATTACAGGTATGGAAACAATTACAGAACAAATATCTGGCTTAATTGAAAACATTCTAAAGCCCCTAGTTATCAACACTGGGAGTTTTATACAAGACACCACAGATTTCCTGAACAAACTGAGCCTAATCACCAACCTACCTGCTAATACTATACTTGTCACCATGGATGTGGAATCTTTGTACAGTAACATCCCCCATAAAGATGGTATTTAGGCCTGTACCAAATTCCTTTCCTCCCATAATGTCAGACAAAAATATGATAGTGAAACTATCGCCAAACTCATTGAATTTATACTGACACACAACTATTTCAATTTCAATGACAACATCTATTTACAAATGACCAAAAATACTTGCATACAAATAAGTACAACAACATCATAGACATAAACGCTAACAAAACTGATTATTTTTGGATGTCTATAAGTATTTTTCTTTGTACAGAAGCCATCATATCACATTCATCATTTTGTAGCAGGCTTACGAGATATAATCTAGTTCCCTCTTTGCGATTCAGCAGGTATCCGATAAAAGCTTCACCTGTATTTTTCAATCTTGCAGCATTTGTTCTGCTGGCGTCTCATAAATAATTGCTTTGGAATTCTCGCCACTCTCCCGCTGTCTGCCATCCTAAAATTAACATTAATCCTTTCGTCATTTCCATCTTCAAGCAACAGGTTCTTATCCGGCCATATTATAGTTGCACTTTCTTAGCTAAGCTCCTTATGTGAACGTAGACAGTCTAACAACCTTCTGTTTTTATCCATATTAGTGTGTAAAAATCCAATACTTATCCTTCCAACTGGCTTATTCATAAGCTGTGTAATGTGCTTGCTATTATTCGTTTGATCTTCTCTGTTTCTTTGCTGCACTGACAGTACATAGCAGTTTGTAATACTGATCTACTGCAGGATTTAACAAAGTAGAGAAAGACGTTCGCTGCTGGTGAAGAGGGTGTTTTTTTTGTTTTTAATTTTTACATTTTTGTTAATGCTTTTTTTCCCTTTGCTTTTTGCTTTGCCTAATGCCAATATAAATAAGACATGGGGAGATAATCAGAATTATTTCTGTGTGTCCTTTTATTTATTTTTTGCAAATATATTTAGTTTAACATTGAAATTTTCTTTTAGTCTTTCAAATATACCACTGGAAGTGTTGTTTTTTTATGTCTGTTTGATATAGGCAAACATTTACATATTCTGATTTTGTTTTTTGTTTTTTTTTTTTACTTTAACTACATGCAATACTGAAGACCAGATGAAGGGGAAGTGTTTTGATCCCCAAAATGTGTTGGATGTTTTATTATTATTATTATTATTATTATACAGGATTTATATAGCGCCAACAGTTTGCGCAGCGCTTTACAATATAAGGAAGACATTGCAATCACAATACAATTCAAGACAAGATGGTAAGGAGGGCCCTGCCCCTGAGGGCTTACAATCTAAAAGGGAGGGGCCAGTGATACATGAGGAGGTAGCTGTGTGGGGGATGAATTGTTTGAGAATGTGATGGTTCAGTGGTTAGGTTGAGGTGGGATAGGCTTCCCTGAAGAGATGAGTCTTTAGGTGTTATGATCATCATATAATGAATGGTTAAAGCCAACATTTTTTCAGCCTTTCTTAATCACGGCACCCTTAAAAAGTATGCAAAATCTAGTTTTTTTACCTCTTGACCCGATCTCTTTTTGGTGAGGGTGTCTCTCAAGGGTCCCCGGGCTATTGACCATGCCCTTGTTCTCCTTTCTTCTATCTTTTTTTCATATACCTTATTCCCTTCCTTTTCCTTTTTTCTTCCTGGGCCGCTTCCTCCTCATATGGGTACCTGGAAGCTGATCATTCAGGCTTATTGAGGTCAACTTTAACTACTTATTGAGATTAGACTGTACAATCGCATCACGTTCTCAAAGGCCTTTGTCACATGTATTACCTGTATGCTCTTGACCTTTGTTCTTTTTTTTTTTTATACTAGAGGCAACATAGGGAGCCAACTGTTTTGATATACATGCTTGTTCGACACTTTTAAGGGTGTGTAGCAGTGTGCAGAGGGTTAATTCACACCCCTGTATATTGTATGTATGTGTATATATAAAAAAAAATAAGCCTGCAACATTGTAGGTCACAAAAAGCTTGATAGAAGCTGTGTACGCAGAGGTGGGTGGGTGGGTGCAGATCATATTTAAAACATGTTTTAGTGTTGTGTAATTCTAAACATTCCACATGTCATTCTAGGTAAGATTAGAATCTAGACTCCGTAGTCACATCTCAGGTGCTGTAAAACAATCCATTAACCCAGCAATGGGAAAACCGCACACTGAGATGTAAAATGATCTTCTTCCTGTATTAAAACAGACATCTCCCAGGCGACATCTCCCAAATGGGGTATACAAATAATATTTACTATGTTCGCATGTGAGTTCACATATTCTTTAAATCTTCTGCAAAATAGACAAGTGAGGAGTGAGCATGTGGGTTCCATAATGTAGTGCTTATCATGTCTGCTAGGGGTCGTGGGTTCAAGCCCAATGGAGCCATGGTCTTCATCAGGATGACTGTGAGGTGACCATAACATGTCTACAGAAATGAACACTGTGTGAAACACGTCAGTTAAGGACTTGTTCCCGGTGGCTATTTTATTAAAGGGAGAAGATCCGAAGCCGAAGCCGAAGCTATGGCTGGATCCTTCGGCTCTTCAGAGAATAACCCCCTTAGTGTCTGCAAATTTTTTGTTTGTGTTCAAAAATGTTTTATCTCCCAGAATAGAAATAGTCACTATGGAGAAGTACTGTAAGGCAATGCTTCCATCAGTATCTAACATTTTTGAGTGTATCCTCAAGATAACTGTAGGATTGTTTCTTTTTTTTAATATAGAATATTTCTATATTATTTTCCAATATATACACAGTATAAACATGCAAACATTATTATTAAGAGACCACCATATAATATTCAGCTAATAATAAAAGCATTCTTCCCTTTAACGGTCTCAGCTAAAAGGAAGCCAAAAGAAAGAGACAAGAGAAAATAACCCCTAAAAAATCTTAAACCCTCCCAACCCTAACCTAAAATCCCTCCAAAAAAAAGAAAAATCAACCAACAAATCCCACTCTCCTTTTCCCTTGCTGCCCCCTCTCTCCACAGTGGCCGTATGGCTGTGCCTCTTATACTCCATATGCACATAATAGCACTATCATATTCCATCCATGTGTTCCACGTCACCAGAAATTGTGGGTACCTATCCCGTGATCACGTTACTAACTCTTCTACCCTTCTCAAAAAGTTAATTTCTTTAACCCAATCTTTAATTTGCGGAGTATATTGAGACCTTCAATATCTAGCTATTACCGTTCTTGCAGCAAATTCAAAAAATCACAATATGGCTTTATGGACTTCTTTGATTGGACCTGGAATAATAGTCAATAACGCAATCTCAGGTGTAAGAGATCCCTGGACCTTGACAAGATGTACTCCTATCCTATACACCATTTCCCAAAAAGGTTGGATCTTTTGGCATGACCACCATATATGTAGCACAGAACATTTTTCTACTCCACATTTCCAACATCGGTCAGATATCTTTGCAAAGATCTTATGTATTAAGGTAGGAAATCTGTACCATCTTGCCAATATGTCTGTGAAGGTTCTCATTCATTCAGGTCATGGTATATCTGTAAAAAAATATAAGGCACATACAATGCTGTTTTAACACCTCTCTCTGGGCAGGTTAATAACACCTCCTAGACACCAATCATGCAAATGAAGTCAACACATGGTTGTGACTAACAGATTATGTGGATTGGAGTGACATTCACCATATTTATTCCCAGATAATTTTTTGTACAAGTCATTCTGAATTGAGAAAGCTGGTTGGATGACCAGTGAAACAAATTCAAGAAAAAATACAGCAAGTCCAGTTGCTTTGACTTATTTTTTACAGATACATCTTGTCAATATCTTAAAGTTCCGTTCCTGGATGTAACTCGATATACTTGATTTGAACGTTAACACAATAGAACTGTAGGACTGTTTCAATAAATGTAACTAGTTCCAAAATTCAGTGCAATCTACCTACAAATCTTCCACAGATAAATACGGTATAGAGATGGTTTAAAAGCCTTTCCTTGCTACTTTGAACAAATCGCAGCCCCAAAACAGAAGCTGCCAAGATAATTGGTACATGAATAAAGAAAGTTCTGTAACAAACTCATATAGTGCTTCTTCAAACGATGTGAAAAGAAGTAGAACCAAGCTGTGCCCACGCCTATCTGGAGCGCAACCACCACTGACTCGTTAGACAACCACTCACAGCTCGCAAGGTCCTCTCATTACAAGAAGGTCAGAGAACACCTACTGTATGTCTCAACACCACATGACCCATCTCTGGTAAACCCCTCCCTCAGAACATTCTTTAGCTTGGATCTTGCCTGCAGTTACTGATCCCAAAAGACTTGCTGTGCAGCTGATGGATGATTTGGACTGCCTGTTTCCTTCAATTATGTTACCTGACATTTGATCAATGGTGTTCTTCTAGACTTTGATTGTTTCAGAATTACTTGATGGCTGACCATAAACTTTAGATACATGCAGGCACAATGTGATCAATGTTAGGGCAGCATGTATATAGAGATAAACAAAGTGATTTCAGTAAAATTCATTTAGCTGCAAAATTCTGCAGTCAGCGCTGGCGGATCGTAGCGCGGAGGGGGGAATCCAGCCCCTCTGCCGTGACAGGATCGAGAAGTGAGCGAACGTCGGTATGTGTTCGCTCACCTCCCGATTTACTGAGCCGGCCTGTGACAGTCTCATTGTCACAGGTCGGCTAGAACTATGAGGTGAGTGAAAAGCAATCACCTCATAGTTCTCCATTAAAAACTACACACAATTCTTAAACCTTAACTCTAGACTTGACACCACCTGCCCCATTTGGTTTACCCCCAGAGAAGTAAGAAATAAAAACTCTCTACTTACTTTTTATTCCAGGTGTCTTGGAACAGGTCTGATGATCTTGCAGGTCTTCTTCACCCTCTTCTTCCTTCAGGGGTGGGCGTATCTATTCTTAATGCTACAAAGAGTGGTGCCACATAGCGATGTGGTGACAATCTCTTGACCTTTATCGTGTGAGTCCATAGTGAGGTTGGAGTCTGGACTTCCTGGTCTCACAAGGCATGGGTTCAATAATGCTGGGTGTCATTCAACCCAGAACAGGAGCACCACCTTGTTGCTGGAGTGGTAAGCCTACGAAAGCACAGCTTTGGAAAGAAAGTTGGTATAGTAGCAGGAGCTGCTTTCTTTTATTTCAAAACACTGTGGAGGGGGGGATTTTGATCACTTTTGACCTAAGTAGAACTGGACTTTAAACTGAAGAGTTAAATCTTAAAAATGTATTTAAGTACCTTAACTATTAACAAAAATGTATCTTATTTGTGTATCACTCGGCTGTAGATCCTCCAATCATCTCTGAATTGGTGCTGACACTGTCCTTCCTTCTGGAGGGGGGCTACTTTTGTTCCCCATGGCCCATGTGTGTGTTGTAAAGTAGCCACCACTCTAAGCTCATTCCCAGGATGGACTACAATTTCAAGTTTAGTTTACTAATTTGTATTGAGATTGTAGTCCATCCCAGGAGCGAGCTTGGAGAGGTGTCTGCTTTACAACACACACAGTGGCCATGGGGAACAAAAGTAGCCCCCCCCCCTCCAGAAGGAAGGACAGTGTCAGCACCAATTCAGAGATGATTTGAGGATCTACAGCCGGGTCTAAGAAACATTTTTGTTAATAGTCAAGGTACTTAAAAAGTAGACATGTGCACAGCAAAAAAAAATTGTATCGGACTAAACAAATTAAAACAAAAAACATTCTCATTCATTTTGTCAAAGGAAACAAATGTTTATGCTGTTTTGGAATCGGAGGCAACTAGCCTCCGATTCTGAAACCGCACACTGAAACTGCAGAATGAGAGGGGGCCATATCGGCATGTGTGCCGCCATCTTGGAGTGTATCTTGGTATACACCAAGATGGCGGCGCCCGCATGCGTAGTTCACGCCGGCGGCCGATATGGCGCGTGACGTCATGCGTTCCGTCTCCAATATGGTGACAGGAATGCGCAGAATTCTGGAAACAAATTTATATATGCCCGAATATCATTTCGTATATTCGGGCATATAATAGATTTGTTATTTCGGATTCGGACGAACCGCCAAATCAACTGAATTTCGCAGATTTGCAGGGTCGTCCAAATTCGAATGCACATGTCTCTTTAAAAGTATTTTTAAGATCTAACTCTTGAGTTTAGTGTCCTCTTAATTTTGCATTCCCTGTCGACTCCAAGGCATTACATCAAAATGGCCACATTTCTCCAAATTCATCACAACTCCAATCCTCTCTAAATCTGAGCATTAAATACCTTTATTTCTGCTGAGATGTCAACTTTCCACCATAGACATTAGGGTTGCACAGATACCAAGTACAGTACTCGGTACAAGTACGAGTACATGTACTGATACTTTTGAGCTCCAAGACTACACTAGAGAAAAATTAAAAAATTAGGAGGCAGCTGTCATGTGTAAGGAGCACACGGAGCTCCCGGGATTTGTACATCTCTGTTTTAATGTATGATTTTGTTTTTATAAATATAAATAAAGGGATGCACAGATACCAGTTTTGTGAGTACGAGTACTGGTACTTGCCGAGTACTTACAAGTACGAGTACTGATACATTTTTGTTTATTGTCATGTGACAGTTTTTCTAAAACAATACAGACTAATGATTTCAGGACAGTGGTGGAGCGCCAGTGCCCGGTCCCAGCTGCAACCGCTGCAAACCTGGTAGTTCTCATGACAATGCCAAGTATCTGAACTGGTACTCAAAAAGTATCTGTGCAACCCTAATAGACATGAAGTTGAATGGCTGGATTGGGTGGCCATTTAAAGTTGTGAATTTATATGTATTTATTAAAGCTGGAATAAAATAAATAGGTGTTTTTGTTCTGCTTTTTTTTACTGTTAAAGAACATTTAAAAGCCGTTAGAAACGAACGGAGTGGTAGTTCAGGATCTATAAAACGTCAAAATCAAGAGTTAGGTAAACAATAATGGTTGTTTCAAGATCACTGCTGGAAGGTAAGCCGTAATAATTATAGCTCACCAAACTTTGGAAAGGCATGTAACGCGAAAACATTCTTTTTTACCGTTCGATTTGATGTTCTTTAATTCCCTAACCCATTGTCACCTAATACCACTGTTTGTTTTACATTTTCCACTTATTGGCAGTTTGAATACTAAACATGTATGGGGTCTTGTAATGCCTATTCATTAGGTTTAATGTACTGCTCAGTAAACACGTATTTGAGTAAGGCATTCTTATTGCATTAGATGAAACATGCTGATTTTAGAACAGTTGATAAACTCAATCCCTCGTCAGTGGTATGTGCTGGAAGAACTCCCAGAATGGGATTCATGAATAATACATGGCCCATCTCTTTGTGTCAATGAGCTGCCTGCTCTGGATCTCAGGATGTGAATATCTCCTTGTTTGATTCTAATGTTTTCTCCAATGGCAACTTTATAATGATCCCCGTGGAAGCTTCAGCAATATGACAAGGCTTCATTCTCAAAGCTAAAACCACTTTCTCTTCTTAGATTACAATGTGCACTTGGGATACCGGCAGTATTTAATTTCCAGCCCTGGAGTCCTGCATAAGGAATGGAGAGGGGATGAAAACTCCAGGGTGGAAGTTACTCCTATTCAAGTTTTATTTGTGAGATTTTAAGTCACAATAAATATATTCACAGTGTGCATAACTTGCAAAGACTTTGTAAAAACAAATTGCAGATATGCTATTGTAAAATGCGTACACAAAATAAAAACAAACTCTATATGTGTGCGTGTGTGTGTATATATATACAGTATATATATATATATATATATATAAGGCACAATAGGTCTATGTCTATTGCCAGCCAAGGCAAACAGGCAACTTATCCCTGCACAGTTATCAACTGCACATTTTCACCCCTTCATCAGTATGCAATTTACATTCTATAAGTGTCATTTTACACAGTCGTAGTATGCAAGAACCAGCAAAAAATGTTTTGTGCAAAAAAAGGTGATCTCAGCTGAGCAAGGGGTGTTTGTTTGGACAACAAAGGTTGTGTGCCTACAGGTTCCATTGACAGAAATCTAGCCCTCCATTCAAGAGACTGCAGGAAGTTGGCCCTTCCTCAAATTTTCTTGCAGCTCGGGGCCTTGTGAAATATCACAGAATTGGATGACTTTGCTTAGAATTTTGCAGAGGTGGTCACATGCTGATTGTAACAGACTTACCCGTCCTCGGTCCAGCGCTGCCTGGCGGGGCCGAGCACGGCCAGCTCGGCAGCCAGCTCCTCCCCTTCAGGGCCGTCCAAGACGGCAACCAGCTCCGCCTCCTCAGGGCCGTCCAAGACGGCAACCAGCTCCGCCTCCTCAGGGCCGTCCAAGACGGCAACCAGCTCCGCCTCCTCAGGGCCGTCCAAGACGGCAACCAGCTCCACCCCTTCAGCTCCGTCATGGACGGGACCCAGCTCCTCCCCTTCGCGCTCGGCGAGGAGGGATTTAAGGGAGCAAGATTGTTTGTTCAGCGTCCGACCGTTGTGAACGGTGCACGCTGAACAATGACCAGGAGAGACCTCTACAGCCATTGCACCTAAAGGACCCACCAGAGACTCCCCAAAAGCGCAAGTAGTTTATGGCATTGCAACACATATCTGGATGACTTGCTGACATTGCTCAGAACACTAAGCCTGGAGTACATTTAACTGCTTTATGTGTGTCACAGAGCTTGTGGACTTCAGATTTCTAGGGGAGAGCTATCACAGCCTGTGTCTCTGTTATCACTTAAGCTACAGCTGACTGTTAACCAATTAACTGCCAATTAACTGCTGATACCATTGCTGGAACTATACCTATGTATGGTTACTGTTGATCCTTGAATGGAAAGTTACTCTGTACACTGCTAGGAGTTATTGCCTAACAATTCCTGGAACAAAAGCTATGTACTGTTACTGTTGATCCTTGAAGGGGAAGTTACTCTACACTGCTAGGAAGTATTGCCTAACAATTGCTGGGACTTCATTCAGCCAATACCTTGAACTAAACCCCCGAGTTACTTAGAACCGCTGTAGTGAAGCTGGGTGTACTGTGTGTTGCGTTCTCATAAGGCCCTGCAAGCCTGCTGCGCTGTCGTTGCAGGTGTGTTGAGGGGGATTCGCAGCACACGGCTCACCTTAACTTATGCGGGAATAAGTGGAGACGCATATTGTATACACTCACTCTCACTAATCTGTTCATACCACACTCATAGGTTACAAAGTAGGTTACAAAATAGGTTACAATGTATATTGTATAATGTATACTGATTCCAAACCCTCCATCAATCACTAGAGGGAGTGTGAAGGAAGGAATCATAAATGACCCACGTCATTTCACTAGTGCCCTCCGCAGTTGAGAGTCCAGTCATAACCCCGAGGGTCATTACACTGATACATTGGTCTGATGGGGGCACAAAGCAGTTTGATGGGGGAGTACATAGTGGTACGATGGGGGAGCACAAAATGGTTTGATGGGGGAGCACATAGTGGTCTGATGGGGGAGTACATAGTGGTACGATGGGGGAGCACAAAATGGTTTGATGGGGGAGCACATAGTGGTCTGATGGGGGAGTACATAGTGGTACGATGGGGGAGCACAAAATGGTTTGATGGGGGAGCACATAGTGGTCTGATGGGGGAGTACATAGTGGTACGATGGGGGAGCACAAAATGGTTTGATGGGGGAGCACATAGTGGTCTGATGGGGGAGTACATAGTGGTACGATGGGGGAGCACAAAATGGTTTGATGGGGGAGCACATAGTGGTCTGATGGGGGAGTACATAGTGGTACGATGGGGGAGCACAAAATGGTTTGATGGGGGAGCACATAGTGGTCTGATGGGGGAGTACATAGTGGTACGATGGGGGAGCACAAAATGGTTTGATGGGGGAGCACATAGTGGTCTGATGGGGGAGTACATAGTGGTACGATGGGGGAGCACAAAATGGTTTGATGGGGGAGCACATAGTGGTCTGATGGGGGAGTACATAGTGGTACGATGGGGGAGCACAAAATGGTTTGATGGGGGAGCACATAGTGGTCTGATGGGGGAGTACATAGTGGTACGATGGGGGAGCACAAAATGGTTTGATGGGGGAGCACATAGTGGTCTGATGGGGGAGTACATAGTGGTACGATGGGGGAGCACAAAATGGTTTGATGGGGGAGCACATAGTGGTCTGATGGGGGAGTACATAGTGGTACGATGGGGGAGCACAAAATGGTTTGATGGGGGAGCACATAGTGGTCTGATGGGGGAGTACATAGTGGTCTGAGGGGGGAGCACTATGTGGTCTGATGGAGCAGTACATAGTGGTCTAATGGAGGAGCACATAGTGGTCTGATGAGGTAGCACATAGTGGTCTGATGAGGGAGCACATAGTGGTCTGATGGGGGAGCTCATAGTGGTCCGGTGGGAGAGTACATAGTGGTCTGATGAGGGAGCACATAGTGGTCTGATGGGGGAGCTCATAGTGGTCCGAAGGGGGAGCTCATAGTGGTCTGATGGGGAATTACATAGTGGTTTGATGGGGGAGTACATAGTGGTCTTATGGGGGAAACATAGTGGTCTGATGGGGGAGTACAAAGTGGTCTGGTGAGGGAGTACGTAGTGGTCTTATGGGGGGAACATAGTGGTCTGATGGGGGCACATAGTGGTCTGATGGGGGAGTACATAGTGGTCTGAGGGGGGAGCACTATGTGGTCTGATGGAGCAGTACATAGTGGTCTAATGGAGGAGCACATAGTGGTCTGATGAGGTAGCACATAGTGGTCTGATGAGGGAGCACATAGTGGTCTGATGGGGGAGCTCATAGTGGTCCGGTGGGAGAGTACATAGTGGTCTGATGAGGGAGCACATAGTGGTCTGATGGGGGAGCTCATAGTGGTCCGAAGGGGGAGGACATAGTGGTCTGATGGGAGAGTACATAGTGATCTGATGGGCAGCATAAGGTAGACATTACTACATAGTTGGGGCTGTCACTGACTTTCCATTGAGCAGCACCACCAACAAGGGACTCACACTTACCTGAATTCCATCTTAACTGCCCTAAAGCCCATCTCCAGCCAAATATTTTTTATTTCATTATGAATAGTGCGGGTAAGGGTTAGAAAATCTGTCAGGTTTTTTTGGCATCTACAGAACATATTTCCTTGCATTTACTTTCAGGACAGGAAATGATGGGGAATGTCTCCAGTGTGGACACACACAAAGACACCTTCTTAGTACAGTTTTAATGAGGTGCAAATGACCATAGTTTTCAGTGACAACTGCACCATAAAAACTGATTGTTAGGTTAAATCTCCCCAAAAAATTCACATACAGAAAACCCAACAAATATTTAACTCTTCCTCATTTTATTCAAAAAAAATCCATGCAAAATTTGGCTGGAGTTTGTGTTTAGGTTGCAAACAATAACCATAAATCCTGTAATACCGTATGTCTTCCTTAAGAAAGGCGTCAAACAGAAGTTGTTCCTGTAGGCTATACTATTATAACAGGAATAATATAATTTTGCATCTTAGTGTGCTTTGTTCCTGTTGCCGGAATAATTGATCGCTTTGATGGAGACGAGACGAGCCAGCACCTGAGATGTGACTGTGGAGTCTAATCCCACCTGGAGCGGCATGTGGAATGTTTTGACTATGGGACATGCCTGTGTTCTCCGTGCTCAAATTGACTGGTTTTTGCAATTTGCATTGGAATTCATTAAAAAACGCATTTGCTGTTGTAACCGGGGAAGAAATTTGGCTCCATGTTTGCTGTGCCATGAATCAAGAATTGTAATTTTGGTAAACAACACTAAAGTAGCTATGGGTGACAAATTAAAATAACATTTTTTAACTACAATCAGTATGAATATTTAACCTTAAAGTGACACTAAACTCTGGAGGTAAATCTTAAAGATACATTCAAGTACCCTAACTATTAACAACAATGTATCTTATTTGTGTATCACTCGGCTGTAGATCCTCAAATCATCTCTGAATTGGTGCTGACACTGTCCTTCCTTCTGGAGGGGGGCTAGTTTGTTCTCCATGGTCCCTGTGTGTGTTGTAAAGTAGCCAATGTTTCAAGCTTCCCCCAGGGATGGTCTATAATCTCACATTTACTTTACTAATTTGTATTGAGATTGTAGTCCATCACGGTTCCATGTCAATTCTCCTCATCTCCTTAGATTAGGTATCCCCTTCAGAGTGCTCTCTTACATTCTGTCCCCTTGAGAGTATCCCCTTACATTGGCTGTCCCCATCAGAGTGCCTCCTTATTTTTGCAATTAAAATAGGGGGGACTCTGATGGCAGCAACTAATGTAAGTGGGCACTCTTATGAGGACAACTAATAAGTAGTTGTCCCTAAAGTCTCCCTTTAAAATGCTGCTGTCACATTAATCCTGGAGCCTGAGGAGCAGGAAGGTGGTTCTGGAAGGCGGTGCTGAAAGGGGATGGGAGGCATGGATGGGAGGAGCCAGGAGGCTGGATGTAAGGACCCAAGTGGCATGGCAGACTTTGGGTTGCAGTGTAAGATGGAGGACGATACTCTTCCATTCTACCCTAATGCTGGGTGGAGAACAAAGCTGATGCCATTGGTTGCTAGGACAGCATCGTTCCCAGCAGCCAATGACTGAGGAGGACAGTAGACCTGTGCTGAGTTATGGCTGGCTGTGGATGCACTGTCAACCAGTCATAACCTAGCACAGTTTGGCAATCACCGTCCGGATAGAACCGCTACTCGGTCCCTATATATGTACCGCGGTATGCCATTTAGGGACCCATGCTTTACTCCGATAAACAAGGAATTATCTTAATTACCTTAAACTGTCCCTGGAAAGAAGTGACAACTTGAAACAATCACAAATCGGATTGTGTTTACCGGGAGAGCAGATATAGCCATATTCACCAAAACTCTGCAAACAAGTTTTAGGGACTACCACTAGAAAAGATTTGACGTTTAACTCCAGGGCTCGTTCAGATCTATGTGATTTCCTGTGTTAACTCTTGCAAAAGACCTTTTGAACCCCAGCATCTGTTCAGGAGCCGGTTAGTTCACACATTAACATCGGCAAATTCCCAAACTCCTTCAGCAATTTAGAAACGTTTTACATAGAGTTCAGTAATAGGCACCCTCTTAGACGCCTTATCACCGCATCAAAGATGCGCTTTGAAAGCTGCTGGGTTTGTTGACCCCACGATTTTTAGCACACAACTGTAAGCAGGCCCTCCGTTCATCTGGAGAAAGAAAGGAAAGAAAAATCTTTAAAGAATCGCACATCATTAAAATCATTCACCTGACCTTGTCCTGAGGAAGAACATCAATTAGATCCAGGGTATTTCATACACTTTGAATAGGAAATATTACAATCTAATATGTTAGCCGAATTATAACATATAAGGTCAGCTGGGATGACTCACCCCGGCAGACGCTCGGCAGAAGATATAATGTTGAAGGAAGTGTGCTTTCCATTATATAACTTTCTCTTGCAGGTCATAAATACCATCCGCCAAATTACAGGGATCACTCAAGCGAAATACCCTTGTGTCATTCCGCTATATATCAATGACAATCCCCATGAGAAACTTTAGCAATGGCTTCTGATCAAGCTATTAAATTGTGCAGAGGCAATCTTCCTATATTATGTGAGAGTCTGGCTTGTCTGAGCGGCAGCCATGTTGAAATGCTGCTGTGCTGTAAAATCATATAGGACTGCAAGCGGGGGAGCAATAATAAAAACATATTGGCTTTAAAATTATGATTTTTACACTGGTGAAGGATTCCATAGTTGATGATACATACACGTATATTTTAAAGCTCGATTTCAACTATACTTAAACAAAATCTATTGACAAGCACTTTGTTAAAATGAAAAAAAAAAAGGCTAATTGGTATCACCAGAGCTGTCCTCCTGCAGAATCACTGCTCTCTGAGATCTAGAGATCATCCTCTTTTGGGTGGAATGATGCTCCAACATTATTAAACCCAATTCCAGTGAGCCCAACAAGGCAAAGATATGCCCTGTAGGCATGCATTATTGAGGTTTACCAGATATCCCTGCAGAAACCTTGGCCTGCCCCTTTGATACTTATGGCTTGTGGACACGAGAAACCTTTAAAACTTTGTGCAATGCACCGCAACATCTGTTTGAAAAACAAAACAAAATCTTCTCAATATTATTATTATACAGGATTTATATAGCGCCAACAGTTTGCGCAGCACTTTACAATATAAGGAAGACATTACAAATGACAATACAATTCAAGACAAGATGGTAAGGAGGGCCCTGCCTCTGAGGGCTTACAATCAAATCAATATATTTCCCTGCTGTTGTATCATAGATAATAAAATAGGTGTACTTGCTTAAAGTCTTTCAGAATAAGTACCTATATACAGCCCTTACTGTCCATAATCCAATGATCGATCCGGTTGCTGCAATAAGACATTGCACCCTAGAGTCTGTTACCGTAGATATTCAGCCCTCTTCTAAAGTATAAACAGGTAAGGGATCACGTCAGACTGGCATTAGGATCAGGCTCTACAAATTTTCAAATGGTAGACTGTGATTTAGCACAGAGAGCAGATGCTATTTTCTAAAAGCACCAGAACTGCAGTGGATAGTTGTAGAAAGGAGACTAAGACTCGGATGATATATATTATTATTATTATTATTATACAGGATTTATATAGCGCCAACAGTTTGTGCAGCGCTTTACAATATAAGGAAGACATTACAATCACAATACAATTCAAGACACGATGGTAAGGAGGGCCCTGCCCCTGAGAGCTTGCAACCCTAAAATTGAGGGGCCAGTGAGGAGGTAGCTGTGTGGGGATGAATTGTTTGGGAACAATTTAAGGCCCCTCTACCACCAAAAATGGTGGCTTTAAAGTTAAAAAAACATCCAAGGAAAAAATAGAGAGCATACTGTATACTTACCATACCCATACCCTCCGTACTTCAGAGTGTGACATAGGGATCCATCAAGCAAGATTCCGAGAATGCTACAAATCCCAAATCTAGCGAGGAGATGCTCAGTGCAGGATCATTTTCTTGTGAGATTTAGGATACTCAGCACTTTCCTACATGCCACAGGTGGAAGAAGGGGGTAAAGTATTTATTGGCTTTTTTCCTTACATTTTCTCCAGTTTATGATGGTAGACACTTTTACTGCAGGACCCACTTTAAAATGACACTAAACTCAGGAAATACATTTTAAAAATACATTCAGGGACCTTAACTTATAACAACAATGTATCTTATTTGTGTATCACTCGACTGAAGATCCTCCAACCATCTCTGAATTGGTGCTGACACTGTCCTTCCTTCTGGAGGGTGGCTACTTGTGTTCCCCATGGTCCCCTGTGTGTGTTGTAAAGTATTCACCGCTCCAAGCTCTCTCCCGGGATGGACTACAATCTCGATACAAATTAGTAATCTAAACATGGGATTATTTGTAGTAAATCAGAGGACAGAGCTTGGAGTGGTGGCTACTTTTTTGCCGGGGAATGACAGCTTGGAAACTGGAAGTGAAGAAATCATCACTTCTGTGTTCATTTTGCAGGGAAAAGATCAGCAACTGATCCGGTGGTGTGAACTGTCATCACCTATGACAAGGCTAATTTCCTTGTCTTGCTTTTGGAACGCAGATGGACTACAATCTCAGTACAAATTAATAAACTAGATATGAGATTGTAGTCCATCACGGAAGCAAGCTTGGAGGGGTGACTACTTTACAACACATACAGAGACCATGGGGAACACAAGTAGCCCCCTCCAGAAAAAAAGGACAGTGTCAGCACCAATTCAGAGATGATTGGAGGATCTACAGCCGAGTGATACACAAATAAGATACATTTTTGTTAATAGTTAAGGGACTTGAACGTATTTTTAAGATTTAACTCCTGAGTTTAGTGTCACTTTAAGCCTTATTCCTGTCAAGACTATTTTTTTTAATTTTAATTCATTTTAATTAATACTGTTAATCTTATAACAAAGCTGTTACATTATTTTTTACATATTTATTTATTTATTAATTTATATATTAGGACTATTTAAATATATGTGGATAAATAGACAGATGGACTAGATAGAGATTATGTAATATTTGGTTGCCTCAGGGAGCATTTCATTGGGGGGCATCCCAGGTTGCTAAGAGATCTGGCTTGTGTCACGCTGAGTTCCTGGAAACCCGTGACATCAGTAAGCTGGGCAGGATGGTGGACAGAGCTTCTAAAAGTGTGGTCTGGCCTTCCCCCACAAACGACAACCGCAAAAAACCTCAGAACAACAACCCAACACCATCCAACCCCCCTTCTAGCACTCAGAAGATGACATTCAAATCATAATGTCCATTTATTCATTATTGCATATATCACAATAGCCAATGTTTCGGGGCCACATGGGGTGCCTTCTTTGAGTCAATAAATTGGGGGTACTTTATTGCCCTTGTGAAGGGACCCTGTGTGGCCCTGAAACGTTGGCTATTGTGATATATGTGACAATGAAGAAACAGACATTACGATTTGAACGTCATCTCCTGAGTGCTGGTGATCTTCACTTTCTACTTCTATTAGACAGGACTCCCGGATGCCTTTTTTTATATTCTGGTGGAAACACCATTACATAGTCTGGTTGAAAAAAGGCACACTCCCATTGAGTTTTTCCAATCAAAAACCTGTATACACAGATCCAGGTTGAATAAAGACATATGTCCATCAAGTCCAAAGGTTAAAAGTTTGTTTATTTAAATGGGATAATCTCCTCTGGGGCAGTCACTGATGGTAATAGTTTAGGGTACTCTGGATAAGAGCCTGATATTAATTGGGTAAGCTCCTCAGGGACAGTGTTTGATGTCATTGGTTTAGGCTATTCTGAAAAAAAGTTTGATATAAATTGTGTATGCTTCTCTGGGACAGGGTCTGATGTAAATGGTGTAAGATCCTCTGGGGTAGAGTCTGATGTCAATGGTTTAGACTACTCTGAATAAGTCTAATATAAATTGAATAAGCTCTTCTGGGGCAGGGTCTGATGTAAATGGTGTAATATCCTCTGGGGTAGAGTCAGGTGTAAATGGTGTAAGCTCATCTGGGGCAGGATCTGATGTAAATGGTATAAGATCCTCTGGGGCAGGGTCTGATATAAATGGTGTAAGATCCTCTGGGGTAGAGTCTGATGTCAATGGTTTAGACTACTCTGAATAAGTCTAATTTAAATTGAGTAAGCTTTTCTGGGGCAGGGTCAGATATAAAAGGTGTAATATCCTCTGGGGTAGAGTCAGGTGTAAATGGTGTAAGCTCATCTGGGGCAGGATCTGATGTAAATGGTATAAGATCCTCTGGGGCAGGGTCTGATATAAATGGTGTAAGATCCTCTGGGGTAGGGTTTGATGTGAGCAGCGTAAGGTTCTTCGGAGAAAGATCATGCAAAGCATGTGGACCTCGTGTGAATAGCATAACTTCTTTCGGGGCAGGTACTCATATTAATGGAGCCGAATCTAAAGTGATTTGTGTAAGCTCCTCTGTGACAGGATCTGATTCAAAGGGTGTGAGCCCCTTTGGGGCAGAATCTAATATGAATGGTATATGTTGCTGTTGGGCAGGGTCTGATGTGAATGTGTTAGCTTCTCTGGGGACAGGGTTGGAAATAAATGAACATGTGTATTCTAAGTGCTGTATAATATGCTGGCACATTATAAAAACATGCCTATAAATATGTTCTTGATATTATATATAAATATATTATATTAATACATATTACTCATGTTATTACTATAAATAAAATGCCATTTTATGGTAAAAAACAAAAAAAAATCCCTTCCTCCAAATATATAATCCTTTTTGGAGACACCAACTTTCTTTTTTTTTTTTATGTGCACAGTGGAAGACTTTCTTTTATTTGAAATACACAGCAACTGTTCCTTACAAAGAAAAGTGAAAGGGCATATTATTGAAGTTTTTCAAAGCCCATTTTCTTCTTTCTCAGCTTTTCTTAAGCATATCAAGCTATAGACATCTACTGGTATCAAATGAAAATATAAAAAAAGAAAGAAAGAAATGAAACTAGCAAAACAGCAAACAAACAATGTCATTATAACAATATATCACAATAATAACAATGCAAACAAATACATGTCGTTTCTGAAGCAGAGAATAGAGAAAAGAAATGGGAAATACAGTTAGATTTTAAATGAAATAGGAGATGATGCAACAACAAATACTACTGAATATAAATACTATGAAATGGTTATCTTTTGATTTAATAAGGATTTATGGACTAAGGTTATAGCAAGGCAAACGGGCACCTGACACGGTAGCCCATATACAATATAAGTTATGATATTGTGTTATATTGCATTTATATTATATTCTGCCTGGCCAAAAAACATAAAAAGTCACCACCTGGATTTAGATAAGCAAATAGGTCAGAGCCTTCCATTGGATAATAGGTCTAGGTACAACAACGTTATGTCCCCAAAAAATTAGGTCCGCTACCTACCTGAATAGACTGAATGTCCAGATGTTTCCATCAATGGATTTTTTCTTCCCTGATGGCACATTGGGCATATTCCAAGATGACAATGCCAGGATTCATCGGGCTCAGATTGTGATAGAGTGGTTAAGGGAGCATGAGCCATCATTGTCACACATGGATTGGCCACCACAGAGTCCAGACCTTAACCCCATTGAGAATCTTTGGGATGTGCTGGAGAAGACTTTACACAGAGGTCTGACTCTCCCATCATCACTGCAAGATCTTGGTGAAAAATGAATGCAAATACATGTTGTGACATTGCATAAGCTTATCGAAACCATGCCACAGCGAATACATGCCGTAATCAAAGCTAAAGGCAGTCCAACAACATATTAGAGTGTGTGATTTGTTTTTTTTGGGCAGACAGTGTATAATATTACATTTATTTTATTTTTATATTGTACCATAAATATCTAATTCTATATGTTAGCAAAATGAATAAAAAAGCTGCATTCATATGAACCTCCTCTCCCCTGTTATACCAAAAAGCACATCAAAGCAGTGTTCAAACTAGAAATTGTGAAGGTCACTTAATGGATTGTACTCTGTATGAACCTCCCCAGATGAACCGTGAAGTTGATTCATTAAAGCAAAGTGAATGCTCAGTTTGCAAAGTAAATGTTAGTATATATTGTGAATCTACTGTATGTCCAATCTGAATACCCAATCCTGTGCAAAGGAAATTAATATAAAACTGAATTTTTGTGAGCACTTGATTGGTTCAATGAAATTAACATACGTTTACCTTATTTACTAGGCTCAGTAAACATGAATTTACCTAAGTGAACAGCTTCTACTTCAGATCAGATCCAATGACATCATGTAGACCAGGTAGGCAAGTGAGCTTTCTGTGCCAAAAAATCAAGAAGAGCTGGTGGGACTTTCAACAATAGCAAAATAAACTGAATGTAAATAAAATATGTAAATCAGCTTTTATTGATACAAATGAATAAAAAAGACGTGTCTAAATATGATAAAAGGTATGCACTATAGCCAGGGCTAGATTTACTCTCTCTGCTGCCCCAATGCCAGGTTCCTCAATGCACCCCCTGTATGCAGGCTGCATACAAATAATCTCAGCGATGTCGCTAAGATCACTTGCACAGTACAAGTTTCAGCTTCCCTGCTGTACAAAGCCGCGCCGGCAAAACGGCAGGAAAATTTCACTTTCGGCATTTAGCCGAAAGTGCCATTTTCGGCCGGCGCCCCCCCTTCACTTTTCGCCCGGGGCCCGCGCCCCTGCTGCACCCCCGGTTGTTACGCCACTGGGTCCCGGCCCTAGAAAGGCTGAGAACCACTGCTCTACTCCCTGCTGCCCCAAGGCCGCGCCTCGGTTGGCTTTGTGGGAAATCCGGCCCTGACTATAGCGGCAGATTATATTATGTTGCCACCAAACTATCGATAATTTGTAGAAATCCCATATAAGTTAGTGTTTATTTTGCAAATAAATTCTCTCTTGGTCTGCGTGTTTCGAGGCAAAAAATGTCTCTTCGGGATCATATGCTTGTGTTGAACTTTTCTTTGCCCTAGTTTGATAAACTGATTGAATAATTCATGCATCTATATCCACCTATAATCATTACACTTACCACAGATAATAGCCATGTAAAATGCCCATAGTTTGTACGTGTACGTTGTGTATTCTTTAATTTACCGACCTAATGTAGGGACAGTGTTAAATTACTATTTTTCCTAAATTTAAAAAAAGGTGACACCGCAAATTATATTTAATCAAAATAAGATTTGAAAGTGGGTGAAGTTCTGTTTGAAGTTGGATTGGCTTATGGATTTACTGGTTGTGTTGAGGCTTGTTCACTCCCTCCTGCCTCTTGCAAGAGCCAGTGAGGCAGCCCAGCATAGCTGTAGACCAACAAGAATGTGTAGGGCAGATAGTATCACATACCTGGTAGAGGACCGGGTAATTGAGGAGGCCTCTTTTGCAGCTCTTGTCCCACACCCCTGAGAGTGGAGACAGGGAGTGAGAGGACGGAGAGCAGCACCGGTGCCAGAGAGTGTAGGGCACTGTGCCTGGATAAGTCCCTAGTATCCAAAGAAGCAGGAAGCAGGTGTAGATGCAGCTGGAAGGACAACGAGGAGCACTGCTGGAGCAGGACAGAGTCAGGCAGGCCAGGGTCAACACCGATCGGGCAGCAAAGTACAAAAGCGGCAGGCAGAAGAAAAGTCCAGAAGCAAGCAGAGGTCAGGGGCAGGCAGCAGTCAAGCGTCGTCAAAGGAGATCCGGGTCAAGGCAGGCAGAAACAGAGGAACACACGCAGAAGCTGAAAGACCATTCAGCAATGATCCATAGGACTGGCAGGTTTAAATAGGGCCATCTTTTCAGGGAAGCTACTCCATCTCATGTGCGTCATGTTAGCGCGTGTTTGCACGCATCTTCCATTTTTTCACTTAACTTTATTGCTATCACACAGGAGTTAACCATCCCCTGTGTGATTGCATTTGGAGGTGACAGGTTCTCTTTATTGAACCTGTCACTTCCAATACAGGAGTTCTAGCACTGTACTGTGACAGCTGAGAGGGGAAGGCTGCGAGTGCAGCTCTCCCCTCTCACCGTTTCCATGGAGCAGAGTGGAGAACGGACGTTCTCCGCTCTGCTCCCCGCTCTCCATCCTGAAGATCTCCATAGAGAGGTGGCCACCGAGGAGAGAGGTACACGGCGGTGGGAGAGGGGGGGTTGGCAGGGGGATGGACAGACCTGCTGTCTTATTACATGTGATCATGGCGACATCGCCAAGATCACTTGTAAATGAACGAGCGGCCTCGTGGGAAATCCGGCCCTGCATACACATCAGGACTAGCTGGGTATGTAGCTAATTGCACTGTGATTTTCAACTGCGAGTGAGAACCAGAGCAAGTTAAGTGAAAGATCTGGCTGACCTGTCAAGAAGGTTGGGAGAGGGGGTACCAGGACCGCTAAACTGGCTGCAGAGATTTAAACTTATTCTGGTTAGTAAGATTATAGACATTTTGTATTGCACTTTGTGTTTAAGTGTTGCCTACATGTCTGCCTTAAACTAGCTTTTTCTTTGTTGCTTTTTTTCATCAATGTGCAACAAATGATCAAACTCGGCAAATGCTATGACACTCTGTATAATTAAATTCAGATAAAAGCTCAGGTAACATTCAGCAAAAGACCAAAGGATTCCTAGAAAATGAGCTGTTAAGTTTGACACCGATGTCATCTCTTTTTTCCATAGTTTAGAAAGGTAAAAAAGTAGAAATTCTACTTAAATAAAGTAGGCTTTTCTTAAAAGGGTCACTTCCTTATGCCAAATTTCATAAAAAAGTTTTTTTGTTCACTCCTTTAAAGTTTCTTAACATGTTACATTAGAATTCTTCTTTTATTGTTCCATTTAAGGGGCCGAAGTTGAATACTATCACATAGTAGGACCTGCAATAAAACAGACTTACTTGTCCTGCTGCCCATTTCTCCAGTCTTAGTTCTCTTCAAGAGCTATGGTGTCCCAAATAATCTTTGCTTCTTAGGTTCTTAAATGATTCAACCCTCATTGCAAATCAGGTTTATTGGCAACATTTACACAGTTTCAATTGTTTGTAATGAACGAATAAAACAAACGCAATTAATGTTTCAAGTGGTTTCCCCAAATTCAACTGAAAATTCAACTTTTAATGACTTCTGCAGTCTCGGGATTATTCAACCCCTTCATAGCAAGCATTTGTAGTACTTAGTAGAGCACCATTTTGCTGTTATGATCTGCTGCAAATGAGATAAATAGCTAGACACCAGCTTATGGCAGATTTCCTGAGGGATTTTAGCCCATTCATCATCAGCAATGGCCTCCAGTTCACTAATATTCTTGGGCTGCAACCGCCTTCTTCAAATACCAGTAGAGATTTTCTCAGGTGACTGCGATGGACACTGTAGTATCTAGCAGGACTTCTTCTGCAACCAATCCTTGGTGGAACTTGAGGTATGATTGTAATAATTGTCCTGTTGGAAGGGATCTGAACACCTCTAGGTGGCACTGAAGCAGATCCGATAGTTCCAGTGCTCCCCTGCAGGTGTCTCCAGGCAGCCAGTGGCTGTCAGGGACCTGAGCACCTCTAGGTGGCACTGTGACTCTGGAACCAGGTCCTGCACTTCCAGGGCTCACCTGCAGGTGTCAGCAATTAGGCACCACCTGACGGGATTCTACAGTATGCTAGGGGGTTAAATAATTTTGAGACTGCAGAAGTCATTGTTGTGTTGAATTATGTCAACTGCTTTTGTTTGATTTGTTCGTTGCAAACAACTGAAAGTTTGTAAATGTTGCCAATAAACCTGATTTGCAATGGGGCTAGGGATGCACCGATACCGATACTAGTATTGGTATCGGTGCCGATCCTGAGTATTTGGATGAGTACTCGTACTCGCACAGATGCTCCAATACTTTCCCTGATGCCGGAACTTCCTCTGACCGGCAGTGCCATAGGGGAACATGGAGCCAGCTTCCCTTGCGATCAGATAGCTGGCCAATCAGCAACGAGCCGGGCCAAACAGCCGGCTTCCTGATTGGCTGGGAAGCCGGCTTGATGCTGATTGGCTAAGGAGCCGGTTTCCCAGCAAAGCTCAAACAAGCAGGTTAAACAACATGGAGCCAGCATCTCAGGCAATCAGATTGCCCAGGAAGCTGGCTTCATTGCAGCAGAAGCACCGGTATCGGTACTCGGTATCAACAGGTACCGAAAGCAAAGTATCGGTACTCGTTACCGAAAAAAACGATATCGGTGCATCCCTTATGGTGGTTGAATAATTTTGATTGCAACTGTATTTTAACTTTTGTATCTGTGTATAGCATAGCTCCTTCCTGATCCCTCTCTTTACATCCAATCTTTTTAGCATCCACAAGATAGCAGCTGTGAAAACTGCGTAAAAATTTACTTAACCTTCAAAAGTCACATGCAACGCCTGGAGATATAATAATACTATTCTTCCTCAGCTAGGATTGTGATTTTTTCTTTTACTGTTGGCAGATATTATTTGTGCTTTAGCATATCTAATTTATAAGCTAATTTAAAAAAACACTGAATCCATTTTTAAAAAATTAAAAAAAAATCCTGTTTTTTTTCTCCAGATGTTTTTTTTTTTTTTAGTTATTTAGTTATTTTTATATAGAAACATTTGTGGTTTCTTGTGAATTGTATTTATTTTTATTTTTTTTTAAGTTTACAGGTTTTTACACTGATATCAGTGTAAAACCCGGTAAGGATTTATATCCTTTTAAAATTATTTGCATGCTATCTTTATTTTTAACAGCAGCTACCAAAAAAAAAAGTATAGAACTTGCAAAGCGGCTATATTATATGTGATTTTTTTTAATCTAAACTAGCACTTCATAATTTCAGAAAATAATATTAAAGTTTCAGTTTAAAAAAAAACTAAAAAAAAACTACTGCCTGGGTAACCACTTAATCAGGAGCATTCAGAAAGATTCTGCAGAATAAAGCAGTCATGAGAGACCGCTAACTATTTTTGAATTGCTAATATGTGGGAGCTGCGTGTGCTCGCTATGGCTTCTGAGTATCACTTTGCAGTAGGGAACGCTGCTAACTAGCGCACCTGGTTAATGGCAACTTGAACTGCCATGCAATGGTTACCAAATCTGTCTCCTTCCAAGGGGCATGTTTGCTAATCAACGTTGGTATTGAGAAAAAGGACTCCATGCATCTTTTCTAAACATTGTTACCTGCAAACTGAAGTCATCCAATTTGGTTTTGTTTAAGTTTTTTTCCATGCCACAGATGTCATTTGTTGCTGATATAAATTCTGCAAAATTAAAAACTTACAGCGGTATTAACAAAGCTGCCGAAGGCAGCCGAGTGAATAACCCACCCGAAGTGAAGTGACCCGAATGCTGTTTGGCTATTAACTTCAGGCTTGTGCGGCTCATTTCAGCCGTACATCGGCTGACTTCCGCCGCACTTCGGTCAGCCGAACATGCTCTGCAAGTTTGGTTGAGCCAAAGTGCAGAAGTACATCTGGATCAGCTGAGCCGAAGCACCGGCAGCTCACTCGCTATCTCCGTGGTACCGAGCAGAATAGAAAAACAATGAAAAAAGTTGAAGAAAAAAAGTAGGGAAAAAAAGGTTTAAAAATGTAAATAAATAATTAATGTAAAAAATAAATAAAGATTTTAAAAAATAAAAATAAAAAAACAAACAAAAAAATGGGCGGGGCAAGCAGTGACAGCTAGCTCCACTCAACTGTTTCCTATTGGCCGGGACCTGCCAATGAATAACAACTGGGCGGAGCCGGCCGTGATGCCCAGTTGTCATTGTTTAATGACAGTTCAGCGTCCCCAGGTCATTTCTGGACGCTGAACTGTCATTACAACTGGGCGGAGCCAGCCATGAGATCACGTCTGGCTCTGCCCAGCTGTCGTCTGCGAGGCGTTCGGCCCGCTTCGGATGGCACTTTGGCTCAGTCAATCCGAAGCATATGCCTTCAGCTTGGCTGAGCCGCTCGGCCGCTTTCGGGAGCTGTACGGGCCATAGTGAATAGCTCGTACAGCAGCCCTTCGGTTCGACTGAACCGAAGAGCTCTGGCGGCTGAAGCTAGCCGAAGGATCAGCCGGAGCTACGGTTGATCCTTCGGCTAGCTTTGTGAATTACCCTCTTAATGTCCAGATGAAAACAGGGAGCTTAACCTACCTGCACATTTTTTCTTTAAAATAACCTCCGCATGTGTTTAACATTAAAAAAAGCAGCTCAGACTAATTGTTTCCCTCCCTATCGAATCTGCCACTGGCCCTGCCAGCGGCACCCGGGGCACATGCTCCCCCTAGCTTCAACACTGCCCCCAACCACCCCCGTGCCTCCCCTTCCCCCACACTGAGCCAATATTACCTGGCTTCTCCCCACTTTTTCTATGTCCTGCAGCCTGCTGAGTCCAGGTACTGACGAGATGCCCCGCCTCCTGCAGAGCCCGCACCGTACTGAGAGCCGAGCATTCCTTGTGACAGCCGCTGCTTCAGTCAGTGAGAGGCAGCCCCGGAGCCTCCGTGCCGCTTCAATGACAGCCCAGCGTGCACGGCATCAGAGGAACCCGGGTGGCAATTGCGGACCACCAAAATGTTCTGTTGGCGACTGCTGGTATAGACCAAAGAAACACTCCTAGCAACCATGAGAGGTTCTCTCAAGGTTCTGACTGCAAGGGGATTTCAGAGAACTCATTAGCACTTTGTACATTGTATTATCCAAATAGGTTTTTGTGCTACAACACTGTCTGTACTTTGATATCAATATGGAATCACTTGAAAAAAAACAAAAAAACAGTTGTCAGCTGGAGCTATCACTTCCCACAGTGATCTAGAGAAAACCTCTCCGCTATGATCATTTGGCCATCAAGGTTTTCGTAATTGATAGTTAGAAGCACACATAGGTTAAGCCGCGGATATGTCCTACAATATTCATTAGAAAAACCTGTGCTCTGCAAGGCATATGATAGAAAATATCTAGTGCTGAGCCCAATATTCTTACAAGTGCTGGAGGGATATTGGAGAGAAAAGAGGTTTAAATAATCGCATACAAATTCATGCTGTTACTACTGGTGAAGGGTCTCGCTACAATTGATCTGTATATAATTGACATACATCCTAATATTGATGGATATGGCATGCCGTCACGAACATCTGCAGCACATTTGTTAAAGTCTGTAGCTTTATAATGTTGTTTTGTAGCCTGATTTCCGGCTAAGGGCACCATCGGCAAGACTTTTGAAAGCTCTCGCTGTGGTTGTGATGATTTTCTCTCACATCCCAAAAATATAAAACAAGTATATTGTGCATCCAAATACACAGCGTCTGGTCTTGAAATGTATGTATAGCCAAAACTTACTTTTAAACAAGAACGGAAGCATTAAAAATCTTTGCGGACCATGTCACAATTCCCTCCACTTCCTGGAGATGTGATAAAAACTGAGACAACTCTCTTTAAGGGCTTGTCCACACCGAAAGTGTGTGCGTTCCAGAGCGGTAGCTGCTGGAACGCACCGCGATCGCTGTAAAACTTTCCCCCTATGTTTTGGGGCGGGAAAGGGCGTGGCAGTGCATTGTATTCAATGGCACCGCTTCCAATAGTCAAGGCCTATTTTTTGCATTTGCAGTGGAACGGAACGCTGGCAACGTTTTGCCATGCGTTTGATCGCACTGTGGGCAGGGGGGGGGCGTGGAAGCGGTGCCATTGAATACAATGCACCACCACGCCCCCTCCCGCCCCAAAACGCGGGGGGAGTTTCACAGCGATCGTGGTGCATTCCAGCAGCTACCGCTCTGGAACGCACACGCTCTTGGTGTGAACAAGGCCTAAGGCAGTTGTCATCAGAACAGAGGATTCCCCTAATCTCTTGTTCTGGTGAAATGTTTTGATTTCCCATCCCATTCTGTATTGACAAAATCGAGTTCCAGATCCGTGTTTGATTGGGATTCCTTCCAAAAGCATTGTGGTGTCCAACCAAACTGTCCTTAGTACACATTTAAATATAAATATTTCAGGTGACTTCAGACGGCGCAGTGCATTGTGGGATGTGCCGCGGTCGAACAGACCGCGGACATCCCATAATGTTCGGTGTTCGGCGAACGCTCGAACATGCTATGTTCAAGTCGAACATAGGTTCGACTCAAACGCGAAGCTCATCCCTAGTGAGAAGGTTGATAATCATTTGATCGCATATGACAGATCAGGAGGCTTACAGAACTAGAGGTGACAATACTGCATCTCTAAACCAGGTCTGTTGAAACTTCCATAGATTGGGAGGCCGAGGCCATGTATTGGTGCTATATTGTCATGGGTATCTGAATGTCATTGAGATACACTATATTACCAAAAGTATTGGGTCGCCTTTACACGCACATGAACTTTAATGGCATCCCAGTCTTAGTCCGTAGGGTTCAATATTGAGTTGGCCCGCCCCTTGCAGCTATAACAGCTTCAACTCTTCTGGGAAGGCGTCCACAAGGTTTAGGAGTGTGTCTATGGGAATGTTGGACCATTTGTGAGGTCAGGTACTGATGCTGGAGGAGAAGGCCGGGCTCGCAGTCTCCACTCTAATTCATCCCAAAGGTGTTCTATCGGGGTTGAGGTCAGCACTCTGTGCAGGCCAGTCAAGTTCCTCCACCACAAACTCTCCCATCCATGTCTTTATGGACCTCTCTTTGTGCACTGATGCGCAGTCGTGTTGGAACAGGAAGGGGCCATCCCCAAACTGTTCCCACAAAGTTCAGAGCATGAAATTGTCCAAAATGTCTTGGTATGCTGATGCCTTAAGAGTTCCCTTCACTGGAACTGAGGGGCCAAGCCCAGCCCCTGAAAAACAACCCCACACAATAATCCCCCCTCCACCAAACTTTACACTTGGCACAATGCAGTCAGGCAAGTACCGGTCTCCTGGCAACCGCCAAACCCAGACACGTCCATCGGATTGCCAGACAGAGAAGCGTGATTGGTCACTCCAGACAACACGTGTCCACTTCTCTAGAGTCCATTGGCGGCGTGCTTTACACCACTGCATCCGACTCTTTGCATTGCAAGGCTTGGATGCAGCTTCTCGGCCATGGAAACCCATTCCATGAAGCTCTCTACGCTTATATATACAGTATGTTAAAAAAAGGAAAGCAAAACAAAGAGGATATGCTGACCAGTGGGTTATCTAAGACCAACACCATGTTACCAGAGAACCCATAGAAACACTGAAGATGGGGTAGAGATTGCCTGCAGCCTCATAATACTGTCTTCTCCCACATTGCTAACTTCAGTCCACCTCCCTTTATGTGTCCTCGTAAAGTTTCTCCTGTGGGTCTTTTCTTTCGATCCGATCTCTGGTGTCCTCATTGCATCTGCCTTCAGTTTCTTCAGTAGACTTTCTCAGATCTTTCTCTCTCTTTCTCCCCTCTGACATCTTGGCTGTATTGCTCTTCTGGTTAGCCCTTTCTTCAGGTCCCCTGTTCTCTAGTCCACCTTTCTCTATCTCTCCTTCAGTGTACCATGTAACTGCTTCCATCCCTACATGAATTCTTATAAAATCATTAACAGTGCAAATTCTAGAAGTCTGCAAACTCATGAAACCACATTATTGTCTGAAATGAAGCCCACAAACAAATATAAATATAACTACTCCAGGTCTGGCAGGTTCCCAGTGTTTATAATAGTGTCCTGCAGCACAGCACCAGCTTTGTCATGGTAATACAAATCATGAGACTTCAGGAGATCCTCAAAATTGGAAGCAGTACAGTGTATTTTTATATATACTTAGACTTTAGTTTGGCACCTACTACATTCATGGCGGAGGGAAAAAGGATCAGTATGATTGGGGAGTCAGAAAGTAAGCTGACTGCAGATCGGTTGGATGGCAATGTTTGGTCAGTTGAGTCATTAGATGGCACAGAAGATGACAGCAGGACCATAGGTGTAAGGAAGAACAAATATGTGCAGTGGGGAATAGGGAAAGAGGAAGTGATATCAGTGAAATTGGTTTTGTAGGTTTTGATTGGTAGTTCACAAAACTACCAATCAAACCCCTGGTGAAATGTGTTTTTCAAGGTAGTTTACTTTATTGAATTGAATGTTCCATGTATTTCTCTTTTCTTTTCCTTTCTATGTCTATTTCATTGTAATTTGTGCACTGTTCCTTTTTTGTCTGTGAAATAAAATACACAATATAAAATACATTAAAATATTGATGCTCATGGGGGGACCATTTCTTGGCCAAAGAACAGGTCCAGGACAATTAAACAGAGAGAACTATTTAGATCAGGGGTCTCAAACCTCCGGCCATCCAGCTGTGGTGGAACTACAAATCCTATGAGGTATTGCAAGATTCTCACAGACATGATTTACCAAGAGAGATGCATCATGGGATTTGTAGTTTCACCACAGCTGGAGGGCCGGAGGTTTGAAACCCCTGATTTAGAGCCTATTGGGCCATTAACCCCTTCCCACTAGCCATAGGCATACTACATGTGGGAGCATGCCTTATTCCATGCTGCCACATAGTACCTGTCAGGGTTTACCGTTCTCCTCTGAGAATCCCAGCCAGGATTTCCAGAAGATCTGCTACTAATGGATCTCACAGGGTCCAGGCCAGTATGGCTAGTAATAGTAAAATATTCCAGACCAGGACTTCCAGTGTACCCTGAGGCTGGGTGTGTCGTCTCTGGTTCAGAAGTGTATTTAAGCACTAGCTCTGCAAGGAGATGGTGCTGTGCCTTTTTGCCAGCTTCCTGTTTGTCTAAGAGCTTATACTTCTGCTGTTTTGTCGTTGCTGACCTGGACCGTCTGACCCTGCTCCGCTTGCTGCCCGGCCTGATCTTCTGCCTGGACCCGACTTTGCTCTTGTCTCCTGCGTTTATCCTTTGATTAATCATTGCTGACCATTGGGACCATCTGACCACCCTCTGCTAGCTGCCTGCCTGGATCTGTCTACTGTCTCCTCATTGGAGCCCTCCTGTTCTCATCCATCCCTTGGCAGGGCAACCCTGGGGATCGCGACATGGTACCAGCAAGCAGCCTAGCCCATCTCCACCATCAGGAGCTCTGGTAAACACCAGCTGATACTTAGACTCCGCCCCTCAGGAAAGCCCCTGTCACCCAAATACCTGCACTCCAGTCGCAATACAGATGCATCTGTTTATTGATGAAAATGCAGCCTGAGTGTGATTAAACAGTGTGTGAATAAACAGATGCATCGGTATTACAACTGGAGTCCCTGTGTCCATACTTCTCTTTGTGCATGATAACGGCTGCCATTCGTTAGTCGCCAATGCACCCACCTTAATTAATTTGGAATAAGCGGTCAGGAGTACGATTAGTTCACAGAGTGTTAGCCAAATGTAGTGATCACACAGAGGTATTCAGATTTCTTTTGCATGCCACATGAAGGGACTATAAAACATCCTATTTTTACCTTCCATATTGACTCCAATGTATTTTGCAAACAACTTTGGAAAAATTTGGTTAAAATCTACGGTTTGAAAAAAATTAAGGGAAAACAATAATTTTAATTTTAAGTATCCTTAATGGAAAAGCAGATGCTACATACCGACAGTGGTGCAGGAGAATGTGATAGAAGTGACCATGGAGAAGGAAGGAGGAAGTAGGAGAGTAGGATAATTGGCCTTAGTTGAGTAGTGTGGTGTAGAGTAGTGCTTTTACAGCTTTTTCCACGTATTTTTCTTTTCTATTTTTTTTTTACTTAAGCTATGACCATCAGTACATTTATTTATCTGACATATTTTCCATCATAACAGAGGTGTATTAAATTAAATATTAGGTTTGGCACTCATATATTATGCATTACAAAAGAGAAAATCTTTGATCAGTAGCCTCTGTCCATAGAAGTTTCTTTAAAATGCCTCTGTGGAGATGAGGTTATGCTATGTACAGACAGCACGGAATACATAAATAAATTTGCCTCTTCTCCCATCTCTAAACATCTCCGAGTGCTTCAATACATGCTCCAATTACTAAAGCTATTCTATAGCTAAAAAATCCACAAGAGTATGGATATCTGTAAAACCTCTTATCAACCTAAATATGGATTCTTGTTAAATCCATAGCGTATCTCTTAGATCTCTCTTACGGTTGGACAATCACATTCTCTGTTGGCTTGAAATTATTTCATTGAAAGGTAGCACCAAATAGTTTATTTGCTGGTACTGTATTAACACTGTGATAGCCTTTGGTTATATTTTTAACTAGGGCAATAATGTTGATTATAAAAATGTTAACATCAGCAGCAATATTCATTTGGGAAAGTATATATACACTCACCGGCCACTGCTAGACTTATTCACCTAACCAACCTCTCAGTGTCTGCAACCCCCCTCTGCCGATCCCTGCACTGGCTTCCATCCCCCCCCCCCCTCTACCGATCCCTGCACTGGCTTCCAATAGCCCAAAGGATAAAATAAAAAATATTAACAATGACTTGGAAAACCATCCACAACTTTGCCCCCGGCTATATATCTCAAACCTTGTCTCAAAGTCAGGGGCGTCCCGAGGCTGGGTGACACCCGGAGCGGTAAACCGAGTGTCACCCCGCCGAGACGTCACTGCGCGTGCGTGATGACGTCATCGCGCACGCGCGGCAGTATTTTGATACCTGCCGGCGGCCATCTTGGTGATCGACACCGGCAGAGAGAGGAGGGGACAGGCACCCGGCGTGATAAGGTATGCCGCCGGGTCCCCTCCTCTCTCCTGATACTGTCGGCGTTCGGTCCATGACCGAGCGCCCGACTTTTCAGAGCGGGGACAAATGGTGTCACCCAGGTGCGGCCCGCACCCCACTTGTGACGCCACTGCTCAAAGTATCACCCTAACCACCCCCTCCGCTCTTCAAAAGACCTTCTTCTTTCCAGCTCCCTTGTCAACTCCTCCTATATTCACAGCCTAAATAGTCCTAAGGGTGCCAGAATTTGAATCACATGTTGGTGCATGCCCGAGCGCACAAGGTGATACACGTGCACATACACAGAAAGAAGCACAACCTGGCAAAGCTCTATGAGAAAAACCAGTCACATGCGCAGACCACTGAGCCCGAACTCTGGTTCTGGCTTTCTGAGAGACCTTCTCTGCACTAAGCTGGCAGGGGACAGGCTTTTCTACTCCTCTTTTATGGCTGTTTTCTAAAGAAAATAACTTCAGTTGAGCTTTGAGCAAGCACAGCTTGTAAAACCTGGAAATCTACTTTAATAACCATATATAATGTATTATATGTCCCATAAGCTTTTACTGCTCGTCACTGGCTCCCCACAGTAAGGAATGGTATAGTGAAATAAAAACAGATCCACGTGGGACATTCTACTTTTTGCCCTTGCCATAAAAAGCACTTCGATTAGAATTTAAGAACACAGAAAGATAAATTAGCAGTATGGTGCATTGGAGAAGTATATAGCATTAGCCATGGGCATCACATCTCAGGAGAACAAGGTTTAATTCCAGGTCTGTCACAAATGAAATGAGTTTGATGGTCTACAGTGAACAGTAATGTATGACACAGGTTGGCAGCACTCCGGAGCAGAGAAATTCAACTCTTCCATCTTGCACAAAATAAATCCCATTAGATAGAAAATATCTCATCCTGGAATTCCTCTAAGCATCTCAGAAGCAAACAGTCTGCGGTTGCTAGAAAGTTTCTAGATGTTCAAATGTAGAAAGGCATTCATCTTTTCCTTAGTCTTTACTCACTGTCTCCCTCAAGTAGACCTGTGCTCAACCATTTATGTGTAATGCATTAAAGAAATTTGGAGGAAGCTATTTCTTACCTTGGTGATTGGTGCGAATAACAGGAATAGAGGAGTAATAGATATCTGGATGGGGGGGTTTGTAGAGGGATAATAGATATGTGGATGGGGGGTTGAACTTTAGTGGTATCCAGTCTTAGTCCGTAGGGTTCAATATTGCATTGGCCCGTCCTTTGCAGCTAGAACACTAGAACAGCTTCAACTCTTCTGGGAAGGCGTCCCACAAGGTTTAGGAGTGTGTCTATGGGAATGTTGGACCATTTGTGAGGTCAGGTACTGATGTTGGACGAGAAGGTCGGGCTCTCAGTCTCCGCTCTAATTTATCCCAAAGGTGTTCTATCGGGTTGAGGTCAGGACTCTGTGTAGGCCAGTCAAGTTCCTCAACCCCAAACCCACTCATCCATGTCTTTATGGACCTTGCTTTGTGCACTGGTGCACAGTCATGTTGGAACAGGAAGGGCCATCCCCAAACTGTTCCCACAAAGTTGGGAGCATGAAATTGTCCAAAATGTCTTGGTATGCTGATGCCTTAAGAGTACCCTTCACTGGACTTAAGGGGCCAAGCCCAACCCCTGAAAAACAACCCCACACCATAATCCCTCCTCCACCAAACTTTACACTTAGCACAATGCAGTCAGGCAAGTACCGTTCTCCTGGCAACCGCCAAACCCAGACATGCCCATCGGATTGCCAGACAGAGAAGCGTGATTGGTGCCTCCAGAGAACACGTCTCCACTTCTCTAGAGTCCAGTGGCGGCGTGCGTTACACCACGGCATCCCACGCTTTGCATTGCACTTGGTGATGTAAGGCTTGGATGCAGCTGCTCGACCATGGAAACCCATTCCATGAAGCTCTCAACGCACTGTTGTTGTGCCAATCTGAAGGCCACACGAAGTTTGGAGGTCTGTAGCTATTGACTCTGCAGACAGTTGGCGACTTCTGCGCACTGTGCGCTTCAGAATGCGCTGACCCCGCTCTATCATTTTACGTGACCTACCACTTCGTGGCTGAGTTGCTGTTGTTCCCAGTTGCTTCCACTTTGTTATAATACCAGAGAGGGACCCATTCTTTCACAAATGTTTGTAGAAGCAGTCTGCATGCCTAGGTGCTCATGCCCATGGTTCCTATGTGTGTTGTAAAGAAGTCACTGCCCTAAGCTCGCTCCTGTGATGGACTACAAGCTCACAATTAGATTACCAATTTTTATTGAGATTGTAGTCCATCCCAGGAGCGAGCTTGGAGCGGTGACTACTTTACAACACACACAGGGACCATGGGGAACAAAAGTAGCCCCCCTCCAGAAGGAAGGACAGTGTCAGCACCAGTTCAGAGATGATTTGAGGGTCTACAGCCGAGTGATACACAAATAAGATACATTTTTGTTAATAGTTAATGTATTTTTATGATTTAACTCCTGAGTTTAGTGTCACTGTAATCTGGTCTTTATGAAGTGGAGATACATGAACAGATCAGCTGTGGGTGGACATGAGAGGTCTTCCACTGCCCTGGGTGGGTTTTGTTCTGCCATGTTTTATTGTAGCTGTATGGAATCATGGGGTAAGCTCACATCCATTTTAGTAATTGCTGTGATATATATCTTGGTATTATTTACAATGTCTGTTTTAGTGATTATTTTGGAGAGGTTGGACTTCTTAGCATTCTAAAACATATTAATCATCCCGATGATCAAAAGTACACACAAAAAAACTCTTGACCTAATTTTCAACAGCCAACAAAAAGTATTCATGGTGTTTGATCACATCTGCTTTAATATTACGCAAGCATGCAAGTTCATTAATCTACCGACCTGCGCATGGAGATGTGGATACAATTACTATTTCTTTTTCTGTTTCCCATAGTTTTTTGTGTGTTTTTACTATAATTCATCACATAATTATATAATCATATAATCACATTAATCATATAATTAATCACAGCAAAAAAATACATATATATGTCTCAAAACTTTTTTTACGTCATCTTTTCACTGAATAGAATAGAATAGTATTCTTAATATACATGCATTATTACAGCTAGTTCACACTTGGCAAAATGAACCGTAACTGTCTCCTTATTAATATATTTTTGTAATTTTTTTTTTTTCAGAGGGACTTTAAAAAAGACTCTTCTTTACCGTGTAATTAATTGGCCAACAAGGGAAAACTGCTGTGGAGGAAAATTCAGATAAAACAATCTTTCTTACTAGCGATGACATTTGTTAAGAAATCTTTTTGAAGACTTTTTTAAACATGCATGAGAAACTACCAATTACTAAGCCTACTGAGACGTCTGTGCGGGAAAATCTAGGAATTATCATACAATGATAGTACAAAAAAAACCCACATCCAAGCTCATCCAATGTTTTAGCATATATGCTGCAAGTTTGCAGCAAGATTGGATGATCTATCCTTCGGATATCATTACCTTGGACTGGCGCTTTCCTATGGAACTCCGAAAGAAAAGTCTCTTTAAGTGTCAGCTATAAATCTAATGTACTAATGATGGTGTAGCATCTGTATTGCCTCTGGGAGAACCTTGATCGACCGGCACAGGATATAGAATAGTTTTTTGAACAGTGAACACTATAGAATAGGTTGTCAGTACAACTAGAGTTGAAAAGAACTAGGCAGGAATGGGCATTTGCAAGAATGTGAATCTGACTGTCCAATCTTGCATTTCTGCGACTGCTTTTTGTGCTGTTATTTACTTGTATCCTCTCCCTGTGGGGCCAGACTTGTTAGGTCCCCATAGAGGCTGCCCTGCCTATACTCAGAGCTGATAAATGACAGTTTGATGGAGATGGATACTGTTGGTTAAGACACTAGTTGAACTGTGTTACATAGTATTTGAGGTTGAATAAAGACACAGGTCCATCAAGTTCAACCTTTGTGTGTCTATGTGTGATTGTGCATATGTGTGTGTGTGTGTGTGTGTGTGTGTGTGTGTGTGTGTATCAGTCCTTGTGTGGTCTAGTTTTTAAGAGTACCTGTACCTGTTCAAAATAAAAAATGACATATGATGCAGGCTGTCACCAGCCTTGAGCAGTAATTGTTTTTTTTCTGAATCCCCCTGTAACAAAGTTGTATTGCTTCTCAATCCTACAAGTAGATCAGTTATTTTAATGTCCTGTTACAAGCCAAGCTGTCCATCAAAAGTGACAGTTACAGGGTTGGAATGAAGCATATAGCATTGCTGGGGGGAACTTACACTGGTCAGCTGTCATTCAAATTGTTTAAACCAGGGGTGGGCAACTCCGGCCCCCCAGCTGTGCTTTAACTACAAATACCAACATGCCTCTGTATCATGTACCTGGCTGAAGGCTGGTTGGATGAGGAGGCTCCCCTTGCACCTTGTGCCCCCCAAACTCTAAGGATGGAAACAGAGCCTGAGAAACAGCAAGTAGCATGGGTGCCAGCGGATGGGGCAACACCGTGCCAGGCAGAAGTCCAGAATCAGGATCGGGTAGAGCCGAGGTCACACCAGGTGGACAGCAGGGTATCAGAGAAGTAGGCAGAATCAAGGTCAGACAAGCCAGGGGGTCACACCAGTCGGGCAGCGAAGTACAAGTGATGAGGCGGAGGCAAGGCCCAGTAACAATTCCAAGGTCAGAAGGCAGGCAGCAATCAGTAGCAGTCAGGTTCAATCCGGGTCAAGATGCAGGAGCAGTAAACAGGCAGAGCAAATAGGATCACAGGGAACAGCCGAAAGACCATCCAGCAACTAAGCCCAGGCTGTGCTTGCTTTAAATAGGGAGATCAATCCAGAGGTACTGCATCACTTCCTGTGCACCAGATTAGCGTGCATGTGTGCCAGATTAGCGTGCCTGTGCGTGTAAGTCCCGATGTGCACGCTTGCGTGCAAGTGCCAGTTTTCCTATGGTACGAAAAACAGGACCACGCACATGCGCAGAAGACCTGGTTATCTTACACTATGCCTCTGGGAGTCATGCCTGTAACTGTCAGTTTTGCAATGCCTCATGGGACTTGCAGCCCCACAACAGCTGGAGGGCCGGAGTTGCCCGCCCCTGGTTTAAAAGTTTTTTTCCAAAAGAAGAAAGCTGTTTCTAAAACTGTTGAAACATGTTAGCTGGATCTGGGGTTTAATGTGCTTGTGACAACGCTGCTGTGTGCTGCCCCCCTGTTAAAAGAAGAGGCAAAAACATGGTTCTACAGATGAACGGCTGTGTTAATGCTTGTGGCAGACCGCATCATATAAGTCTTTTTTTATTTTGCACATTCATTTTATTTTTACAGGCATTTATATAGTGCCCACAATTTACATACTGTACATCAAAATCAATCCCTCCCTTCAAGGAGCCTACAATCTAAAGTCCCTCACCTGCACCATGGCTCATTTAGGCAGGAGCCAATTAACTTACCAGCATGTCTTTGGAGTGTGGGAGGAAAGCCTAACAAGCAAAGGTAGAACATGCAAACTTTATTCAGACAGTGTCCTTACTGGGATTTAAACTAAGGAACTCAGTTCTGCGAGGCAGAAGTGCTAACCACATAGTTGCACTTTAAGAAATCTGGACAGCAGCTTTGTCATATTATAGTCTAAAGGTGCTTGATATCAGTATTAAGCTCAGGCAGGAGATTGCACAGCCTTACCCTCAGGCACTTAGCTGGACACTTTTCCTCTGACAGGGCAAGACTACAAGTAAATAAAGTAAAAGTCAATCCATAAGATGTAATGCTGCACTTTTATTATGGTTTGAGTGTTATATTAGGTGCCCAATGGCTAATTGTTCTTTTTAAAGAGCAAGTCCAATTCACTTGAAACGCTTTGGCTTTCGTTGGTCCATAAGCAGCGTTCTGTACCTACTACAGCATATGCTCTTGAATCTTGACCTGAATGGAACTAAATGGAACGTAAAATTGGGTATGGAATTATCATATCTCTGTGCCAGGATGGGAAACCCCATATCTTTGATATATGCAATATATGTGTTTGGCCAAGCCTACAAGGAGCAGTTCATTTGTGTATAAACCCCTCCCGTTGTGGCACCTCTTTCTGGAATTGTCCAGCAACAGTACTCTTCCTGAAGCATTCCCTGATGATAAAGGAGTCAGCTATTACAATCTGTATATATGTGGACCGGCATAAAAAACTGGGAGGACTGGCAAAGCTTGATGATAAACAGTAAATTAGATGTCTGCAGCAAATTGAACAACTGCCAATGGGGCAAGTTTTTAAATGATTTCCTATCTTCAGCCTCAGCTTAATCTAAAACATTTGCAGCCAATATGTATTCTTGTTGCACCAGGTCCCTCTCTGCTCTTCTTTTGTTCTCTATATTCTCCAAGCATCGGTGGCTTTTGTGTCGTGGTGCCTTCAGACTTTACAATCCAGTCTCCCCTTATTCTCCTTCCCTCGTCATTATCCTGAAGGGTTTTTACTGGACTAAACTATCCAAGTGCAGAAATAGAGCTGTCAATGCTGCCTCCTCTAAAGCATTTTGCAGCTGAGGCTGTCTCCCTCTCTCTCTCTTTCTCCTTCAGCCAGACCCTATCATTAGACGCTGGCTCTGATTACATAGTGCTCGCTGCTGCCTGGTGCATTTTCTAACACTTATAATCAAATATATGTTGCTCTGTTTCGGGAGGGGAAAAAAAGACTGTCTTTTCAAAGCTTTACATACTGTATTTTGGAGTCAGTATACAAAATAATAAATTCTAGAGAGAAGGGAAAAGGAAAACATCACAAAGTAGATTTGAAGCAATGTAACTTCTTATTCTATAAACATGGCTCCAAGCACGTTCTCATGGTAATACAAATACATCAAAATGTTAGGCATTTACTGTATCTGCAGTAGGCCCATATGCTGGATTGTGGTCAGACCTTTTCAGGAGGTGCCGTATCAAGGGTCAGCTTAGGGTCGGTCCCATGTTGGTTTCTTTCTCGTGTTCCCAGGTCTGGTAGCATACAGCTATATAGACCATATTTTTTATATTTAAATTGTTTTCCTAGATAATATGGGAAACAACAATAGCTTCCATTTAGAAGTTAAAGGTCAACTGCACCTTTGTTACAATTGCTTTCGTCAATTCTACCCCACCCCCTAAGTGCAACCCATCATCTTATATACTTACTTTTCTCTTCAATCCAGCAATCATTGCTGCTGGGCTCACAGCCACACAACCTTTCAAGCAAAATATGTCCTCTCCTATGAGTAAGCCATATTCTGCTGGACCACTAAGGGCTGGCACGAGTTCTACTTACCTATAGGAATGAATGCAATAGACATATATTTGGTACAATTGTGCTTTGGTCAATTCCCCTCACCTACTAAATGCAACTTATCAGGTCATAAACTGTACTTACTTTTCTCTTAAATCCAGCAATTTTTGCTGCTGTGCCCCAAACCACACCACCTTTCAAGCACAATATGTCCTCTTCTATGGGTATGCCATATTCTGCTAGACCATTCAGGGCTGTCATAAATTCTACTTACCTATAGAAATTAATACAATAGACATACTGTATATTTGGTACAGTTGTGCTTTGGTTTATTCCCCCCATGCCCTACGTGCAACCCATCAGTTTATATACTTACTTTTCTCTTCAATCCAGCAATCTTTGTAACAATGTAACAAGTTTACTGTTTGGTCCCATATGAGTAGTAATACAGAATGACAAAGAACTTACAATGTGGCCAAGACTTGTAAGAGCACTGTAGATATGTGTTACATGATATATCCTTAACCTGGATACACAGTTACTATTAACTTCCCTAGAGTGATGCTGCCTGTTTTCCAGGCCGCCAAAAATTAACCTAATTTGGGAACAGCATTCTTGCACTAAAAGACAAACCTTGAACCCCTGTCCTATTCTACACTGTAAACAATATATGGCTCAAGCATTCTTTGGGAAAGTCCTTAAAGTGACAGTAAAGGCAGAGCCCCCTTTCCCCAATGCTGCCATAAGGACTTACCTTATGTGATGCCTCTTGTTCTGAACAGCTTCTTCCTTCCACTCATTTTCCACAGTCCCTCCAGCACTGGTGCCAGTCTCTGGTCCAGTGCAGACTCCTCGTGTCCCACGGAGTCTGTCTGGCGTGCGCGCTCCTAGCTGTGTCCATTGAGTTTCAGTGTTGCTCTCCTCCTCTCCCCTCTGGTGATCTGGACTGTGCACAGTGCTGACACAGGTAAGTAAGTTGGTATTTGCCACTTTTTTTTTTTTTTTACTGTTGGGGCATATATCCACTGCTTACTAGCAGTGGGTATATGCCAAAAAAAAAGACTTTAATACTACTTTAAGAGATTTCTGGCATCATACAGATATGACACATTTAAAGGTAAAATTGACAATAGTATATATCTGCAGACATAGATGGAAGGACTAAGAATAGGTCCATCACCAATGACATAAAGGTAAGGAGAGGTAGAGACTGAGACACAAGCGCCATTGCTGAGAGCAGCTGTGACAATCATATATGTTGGACAGACAAGATGTTATATTGTATAGAAGTAATTGTCAGCAGAGATTCTACACAGCACTTGTGGCTTACTGATGGACACAAGGAGCAATGCATGGCATGAGATAAAAGAGCTTTCACTGGAGGAAGATGGAATAATTTAGAAATGATTGAATAAAAATAGTCATGGTGATGTCTTGGTGACACATATGAGAGTGGACAAGAATAAGGGTGTAGGCATCATGGAGAGGTAATTATTAGAACAGTAGTGTCTGTATTGTAACAATAATAAAGTCTTGCATTTCTTCCAATTCCTACCAATAATAGCAATAATCAAACATTTTAGAAAGATAGATAAGCTGGGTTGGAAGAAATAGAGTAGGAAACAAAGAAGGGAAAGAAAAAAACAAAGGGCAAAAAAGAGGGAGAGACAGGTGTGGGGTTGATATTCGATTTATGGAAATACAGATTTTCAAGCCTTTCAATTAGATTAATAGCATTGGTCATCTTTTAAAGTGTATCTAAAGCCATTTTCCTAGTTTTTATTGGTGTCTGTGCCCTCACTGGGGAAATTCACCCCTTAATTTATCCCAGTGACCATTGGCATTGGGACCTAAATTGAGAGAAGGTCTATAGTTTGAAGACAATGGGGCAGGAATAATGAGGATATCTTCCAATGTTCCAGTGACAGCTGTCTAAAAGAACATTTCCCTCACTTTGGAGCCTTACCTTGTTGTTGGTGTTTGACGGCACCACTCAGTAATGACACTGCTGGCTTTAACTCCAGGGCCCATGCCAGGTTCAGCTGCAGGTTTATCATTAATATATACATTGAGTACATGTTGTTCATCTAGTGTACAGATACAAGTTATCTCATCAGCTTATTACCTTCACTTGCATTCTCTCTAAGTCCTTATGGATGGATACCTGAGACTGGTGTTAGAAAAAAAAAGAGCAATCGTAAAGACTGAAGACTTGTTGCAAATATTTTCCAGGGTTTACTAGCAAAGACTATCATGTGGCCAGTATTAACCTACAAGAGCTTGTTTGCTGGACTTAGGGTAGAGATACTGATTCCATGCTGTTTTAATATTTCAATACAATACGGGGTAAGAATCATGCAAACAGAGAAAAAGCTGGATTCTACTGAAATACTTTATTGCAGCTTTTACCACATCAACGGTGTCCCACCCAAGGTCCTCTCCCTCTGACATGTTTCATTCAATCCATGCATAGTCGTATAGATCTCTATGACTGGTACAAGCATGATGTGGCACAAGCTTTAATGAACTATTTCAGTGGAATCTGGTGTACGGTCAGCTTTTCTTCTGTTTGTATGGAGTGAACACATGGGGGTTGATTTACTAACCTTATAAACACACCACGAACATGTATACACCTCTGTAGTGTGTTCCCTCCCAGCATGATCTATGGGTGGAATCTAAACACCTTTGTAGAATGTACACACCCAGCGGGTGTGTTGTGCAAAGCCCTGCATGAATTGCAAGGTGATGTTGTGTAAATTAGCTCTATGTTGTGTTGCTTGCGTTGATGAATGCAGGAATGTAAATGCATGAGCTAACCATTTTTGTCTAAACTGTGAAGCAGCATTATATATGCATCATGTGCATGATTTTTCCATATATGGCATTAGTGGAAATATGCTTTTAGAGACTTTTTGGTTGATAAATACGTTTTTCTGTGTTAAAATCACACGCACCTAGTGCGTGCGTGTGTTTAGGTTAGTAAATCACCCCCATGCTCTCAGCGGTAAACACCCGGTTCATTCCTTCCTCGAGCTGTGGAGGAGCAGCGCTTCTTTTGTGTGTTCTCTTTCGGCATGAGTCATGGGGGGTGATTTACTAACCTGAACACACGCACGCACTAGGTGCGTGTGATTTTTACACAGCAAAACGTATTTATCAACCAAAAAGTCTCTAAAAGCATATTTCCACTAATGCCATATATGGAAAAATCATGCACATGATGCATATATAATGCTGCTTCACAGTTTAGACAAAAATGGTTAGCTCATGCATTTACATTCCTGCATTCATCAACGCAAGCAACACAACATAGAGCTAATTTACACAACATCACCTTGCAATTCATGCTTGGCTTTGCACAACACACCTGCTGGGTGTGTACACACTACAAAGGTGTTTAGATTCCACCCATAGATCATGCTGGGAGGGAACACACTACAGAGGTGTATACATGTTCGTGGTGTGTTTATAAGGTTAGTAAATCAACCCCATGGTCACAGATTTCAGTGGATCCAATGTGTCACCAGAGGTGACAGTCAACTAACAAGAAGGAAAGATGCTAAAGCAGTTTTGTTCTGCAAATTAATCAAAATAAACCGCAGCCGTAGATGAAACAGTAGCAGAGTCAGAAAGACAGATCAGGCATAGATACACCAATCTGCAACAGGTTCAGGTGCCAGACAGGTAGACAGAGTAATGACTGATGTTAGCAAAGGTAACAGGCTAAATACAAACCAAGTTAAAACAATTCACAAGAATTATCCAAAACATGTAGAGTCAGTTGAAGGTCAAATTTAGAATGCAGTCAATCACAGCAGTAATCCAGCATGAACAGACAGAAGTCATATTCAGGCAAGCATTGATCGAGAGCATGAGCAGACAGACTAACCTGCTGATCAAGCATACACTTAATGTCCAGTAGTTTAGTTAAGCTTTCTTGGTTAGAGCATACTGTATGTGCACTGCAAAGACCTGAGCTGCAGTCCAGAGCAACAACCAGAAGATGGTGAAGGCCATGTGCATCTTCCATAAAGGTAGACCTTTATCCAAGACCAAGTTAATGGTCTTCCGTACAGACAATACTACATTAAGGGTTCCAATAGAGGTCCCTTCTCTGCTCCAAATCTATTTTCTGGAATCGCCAAATCTTATTGCTTTATGTCAATTCACCGGTAATAGCTTTATGATATCTATATTAGTTGCTATGTCAGCATTGACTTATAATGTAACATTTCATATTACCTGTAAGTTTGATTGTTTACAATAAATACACAAAATTCTGTGGAAAAAACATAAAGCATAAAGGTCAATAATTCTAACCAGTACTTCTAACCATCACACTGTAGAGACAAAGCTATAATTTTGCTATTTTATAGATCACTAGTTCGGCCTCATCTGAAGTATGCGGTCAAGTTTTGGTCACCAATCCACAGAAAGGATGTCCATGAGCTGGTCTAGAGAAGGGCAACTAAACTAATTAAGGGGATGGAGGCCAAAGCTATGAGACAAGGTTACTAAATGTAAACATGTTCACGCTGGAAGTGGGGAGATTAAGAGGGGACATGATTTTCATGTACAACATGTTTAGTGGTGATGGCAACATCAGCAATAAACTTTTTACAGTAAACTCTGTAACAAAGACTAGAGGCCACCACCTAAAATTGGTGGACAAAAGATTTAACCACAAGGGGTGTATGGGGCTTCTTCTCGGTTAGAGCTGTTAAAGTCTGGAACTCGCTGCCACAAGCAGTGGTATCAGCTGAGAGTATTGAATCATTCAAAAAGCATTTACACACCTTCCTCAGAGACCGCAACATACAGGGGTACAGGTACTCTTAAAAAACAAGATCACACAGGGAATCGTACACACACATACTGTACACATGAAGAATCACATATATACACGCAATAGGTTGAACTTGATGGACCTGTGTCTTTATTCAACCTCAAATACTATGTAACTATGTAAGTAGGGATGTTCAGATACCAAGTACTGTACTTGGTACAAGTACTAAAACTTTTCAGCTCCAAGACTAGACTAGAAAAAAACTCAAAAGTTAGGAGGCAGCTGAAACCACTGCGACCCTGGTAGTTCTCGTGAAAATGCCAAGTATGGGAACTGGTGTCTGAACTGGTATGTGAACATCCCTAATCGCAAGTGTTCATGATCTTACACAATGATTTTCTCACTTGTTGGAAAAATTTCTGCATGACCAGGCCAATAAGAACAGGCCACCAGTTTCTGTTATTTGTTTCCTGCTGCCTGTCATTCTGAATGAGATATTCACTTGTCTATGGATAGACTTTTAGTATTTGAACTGTTATTAGCTAATCCTCCAAGTGTGCATAACTGATGGCATACAAAGTTTATTGTCTCATCCGCCCTTTCTACAACACCATCAGAAATTATTCATCATGTATCAGATGAATTAGCAATGTAATTATTTCAATTAAGTCACAATAAGCAAAAATACATGCACACACTGGCTGTTATTCAATCAAATGAATTGAAATGAACTTGGAACGAGTCTATCATCATAGAAAGCTATTATGTCTTGACAGTTTAATATACTGTAGCGATCAAACCCATTTCAATATTGCTTCACATTAAAGAGCAGAGCACATTTCGGCCCTAAGTTATGCATGCCTCCGTATAGCAACATTTCCATTCATTAATCTGCGTGGCTTCTCCTCCTATCAGATATCTTTTTGTGTGATGCTCAGACACATTAAACCTGATGTATACCTTGATATGAAGCAATGCTGAATCAATTGTTTCATTTTTTAATACATCTCCAGCACATTGCAATAAAAGCTTTTAAAGAACCTCATGAATCTTGTGCTCTAGACGGTGTATGGCTTCAATTAGCCCGTATTAAGATGCAATTGTCCTGCGTAGCGCTCTAAATCAATACAACCTAGCCATGTTCAAGACACCCTGTTGAAAACAATCTCTGGCAAATTCATATTTAACACTAAATTGTATCAAGCAAGACGTGAATTGTAGAGAAGAATCATTTTATTGTGCAGGGAGAGGATCTTGCAGCATTTGCCTAATGATTTGCGGCAGAGGCTCTTAAACATTGGGGAAAAAGGATTACAACCGCTTGGAGGATTTATGGCGCTCTGTGGAAGCCTGGAGCATCCAGGCATGGAAAACAGTTCCTGTTACTACTGTTTATTTCTCTCGTATATCTCACGGCACATAACATTAATAAAGGCGTTTGCAGGAAGTGGCACTCCTCATATTACTGCCAATATTTACCGGTTGATTTATATATGACGGCTCTAGAGAAGGCGAAGAGGTCTATTACATCACCGCATCCTTACACTATCATCTAATTGCCAAACTAAGGCCATTTCATAAGTTTGTAAATGTCCAAGTTTTTTTTTTTTATAGCCGCTCATAACTTTGCTTTTCGGTTATACCGATAACCAGCGTAGTTTGAAATACACACACTCCAGTGTAGAATGTGTAAAATGTAATTGCTGGAAGCTTTACCTGCTTAGGGCAATCTATTATTTTGCCTGTTTCCAGCATTTAAATAGTCATCACATATTACAAGGTACATCGGGCCATTCAAATTAGTCCCTAACAGAACTCATAACTTAATTGGACCTTTCAGGTTCTGTTATACCCTTGTGTTCCCCAAGAGATTGCTAGGGACTCGAATCAGTACAACCTCTCTTCTTCCAGATTACTAAGCACTGACACCAGTGATCTTTTTAGCATCCTGTAAGGGTGACATTCTTCCCAATGGCCACTAAGGGAGCAGAGATTTTTTTCCTTTGACCCCCAATGTTACGGTTCTCCCAATTTACCCCCAGTGTAAGGAGGCCTAAGGGACATTCTGCCCACTTACCAACAAGGTAACAGGGCATTTTCACACTGACCACCAATGTAACAGGGAATTCTTCAGTTCTTTGACTATAAATGTGAAAGAACATGTCTCCAACTGTCCAAATGTGAAAGGAAGTCCTTCTACAGTGACCTCTAATGTAAAGGGGACTTTAAACTGGCTGCCAAATTAGGGGCAGCTTCTCCAATGACCACCAATGTATGATGACCACTGACCTGAGAGGAACTTCTTTTATGACCATTTATGTATGGAGGCTTTAGCCACCAATGTTAGGGGACACTTCTCTACTGACCATTAATTAAAGGGTGTAGTTGTTGACTGATTACCAATGTAAGGAAACCTTTCTCCTCTGACCACCAATTTAGGGAGGAGCTATAATGACAACCAAAGTAAAGGGACATTACACTGACCACCAGTTTAGTGCCCATACAAATTAGGGAGCACTACATTGAGCACCAAAAATAGAATACTACACAGACCATTGTTGTAGAGGAGTCCTCTACTGACCCTCAATGTAGGGGAGTCCTACACTGACCACCAAAAAAGTGGGCTTACAATGGCCACAAAATGGCCACAAAAATATAATGGGATATTTCTCCACCAATCACCATGGGTAAGCAATTTTTACTGTCCATACTTCTTTTCCGGCTATTATGTGTGTCATTTTAATTACAATTTGTATAGCATAAGTAAAATTGGGAGAACGAGAAGTAGCACAAGGAACCAATCAGGTCTGTTGTAGTGCTCATGTGGTAACAAGGGACATGTTTATAAGAGTAGAGAGCAGAGTAACAGAGAGATTAGCTCATCAGTATAGTGCTTCTTCTTTCACAAGACCTGTGTTATAGAAAAATCAGATCCCCTGTCATGCAAACAGGGCTGTGCTATTTGGGAAAGTTGGGTAAATCTCAGTGCTGTGGTGAGCAGGCTGGTACAGGGTCAAAAGGTGGAACAAATGTTTAATTATCTTCTTAAGACAAGTGTTCTGCCATGATACTGAAAATTAGACAAACAAGACAGGCTGAATAGATGTACCCTCACTTCCTGCTCTGCTGAGTTGAGACTTGAGAGGCAATTTCCCCAACGTGAACAGAAGAATGTACACCAGCACTCCAGAGGCAAATTAAGTATGTCGATTTATTAACGTACGTGCTGCATAGCACAGTACACTTAATGCATTAAGTGTATTTTGCAATGCAGCACATATGTTAATAAATCAACGTACTTAATTTGCCTTTGGAGTGCCAGTGTCCATTCTTCTGTTCATAAGAGGCGGCTGCCATCCGCTGACTACCATAGCACCCACCTTATAATATTGGAACAGCGTCTCTAAGTGCAGTGGGTACATGGACAATTTCCCCAATGTGGACACATAGGAATAAAAGGTTTTCCCACGATGAAGTAACAATGTCTACCTGTTGGTTTCTAAAAGGGGTTCCACATTAATGCCCACCAAATCCCTGAAGAAGTGGAAGTCCAAATCCTCTGAAACACATTGACTGTAAATCTTTTACCGATTACAATTAAAGTTTGGAACAAAATATTTTTTTGTGCATGGCTCTTTATTTGAGGGCATCCTCATCAGTCATTTAGAAAACTACTAGCCTTCAGAACCAGCAGCATGCTGAGTACCTGCAGGATTAGAGCAGGCCAGGACCCACACAAGCTCCTACTGACCATCTATCAAGGAACTCCCAAACCAGCACTCTACATTTTGACAAATATAGATCCTGACTACCATCCAGATTTGCCACACACCCAAGGTGAATAAAAACCTTGATTAAGGTAGTTCAGAAGTATCCTCTACCCTCCAACCCCTTATACATGTAAAATATCCAAAAATACCAACACACAATGCTGGAGTTCAAATGGACATAGCAGCCTTTTATTAACAAACCAGTATAAAGTAATAATAAATAACAATAACAAAATAAAAACAGGTTTCAGGTCCTTGAAGGCACTATCAACTATAACATAAACCTTGTATCTGCAGCAACATTTATACCTGATGCCCCCAGCTGCAATACACCCACTCAAATTACATAGTTACATAGTTGTTAAGGTTGAATAAAGATACAGGTTCACCGAGTTCAATCTATGCGGTTGTGTGTATGTTTGAGTTACTAAGATTACCTATACCTCTGTATGTCTTGCTCGTTGAGAAAATTATCTAGATGGGTGTTAAATGATTCCATACTCTCAGCTGATACCACTATCTGTGGAAGGAATTTCCATACTTTTATAGTTCTCAAAGTAAAGAGATTAAACCTTTTCTCTTCTAGTTTCAGATGGTGGCCTCTTGTTTTCTTGAGTGAACTAACAGTAAACATTTCATTACTTATTATTACCATTATTATCATGTCCCCTCTCAGTTTCCTCTTCTCCAGAGTGAACAAGTTTAACGCTTGCAGTCTTTCCTCATAGTTTGGGTCCTCTAACCCCTTTATTAGCTTTGTCGCCCTTCTCTGGCCTCTCTCTAGCTCAAAGACACCCTTTCTGTGGATCGGAGACCAAAACTGAACCTCATACTCAAGATGTAGCTAAACAAGTGTTTTGTACAGGGGCAGAATAATGGATTGTTCTTTACCGTACATTCCCTTTTTTATGTCTGATAGAACCCTGCTCGCCTTATTTGCTGCAGCCTGGCTTTGCATGCCGTTGGCAACTGTTCACTAGGACTCCTAAATCTTTTTCTACCTCTGGTTACCCCAGTGGAACGCCCAGTAGAGTGTAGCTTGCCTGTGTGATTTTTTTATATTAAATATCATCTGCCATGTAGATGCCCACCCCCCTATTTTATCCATATCCTCCTGAAGATATATTGTCTTCTGTCGAGTTTATTACCCTAACAATTGTAGTATCATCAGCAAAAACTGAAATATTGCTATCAATATTAGTCCCAATATCATTGATAAACAGGTTGAACATCAATGGCCCCAGTACAGAACCCTGGGGCACACCACTGTCAACCAGAACCATTTGGAAAATGAGGCATTTGTTGACACTCTCTGGACATGTTCACTTAGCCAGTTCTCTATCCAGGTGCACACCATTTCATCAACGCCCAAGGATTGAAGTTTGTAAACGTTTATGAGGTACCGTATAAAATGCTTTTGCAAAATCAAGGTACACAATGTCCACTGGCTTCCTTCACCTAGGTTGCCACTCACCTCCTCATAGAACGCTAATAGATGACATCACCGGTCTTTCCTGAATCCATGTTGCTTTACTCCAAGTACAATATTAATTGACCTCAGACCCATACTGGTCACTACTACCCAGTCGCAACCTGTGGGCCTCACCACATTGAGGACGCCCACACCAAAGATGGATCCCCCCATTCATTTTTCAATAACCCCCAGCTAACAAATGCCTTCAAGGATCCAATCCATGACATTCAATAAACCAAGCCAACAGAATGATCACAGGACGGGTGGGAGGGAAGCTTGTCTTATGTCTGCATATCTCAGTCTGGACCTTCTTGCTCTTCTTCACAGACCACCTTCCAAAGTCCCTACTCAAAGACCTCTTCCACCCAATCTGGTAAGTGATTCTCTCCTACCTTACTTTTTGTAACTTTCTAACCCTTACTTAACCTGCTTCCCCTTCACACCCCTGTCATGTAGGCCTATCTGACAGGCCTACTAATTCTTCCTTACTCTACTCAGCATTTTTATTAAAACTTTTGCCCTCATACAAGAGAATATACATTTCATTTGCTCTAACGGGGATGGAGTACGTAAAGTGAAGGCACATGTACCCAATTGAAACTCACTCTTCCCCTTTTACAATCACCAGGGTTCTGTTAAAACTTCTCAAGTATTACAACAGTTTGAACTCGATGGACTTTTTTTGCAGCCTTACTTACTAGTTAATATAATAGTTTGCAGCGACAATGATGCACCCCTTCCCCTGATCAAACAGAAAAGAAAAAAAAAAAACACCATATAAACAAAGCAATGTAATCTATTCAGCAATCATACGAAAAGCAATCAAATAAAATTGTCCCTCTAATTAAATCAGACGGAGACATCACCTCTTCATGTCAGGGAAATTGCATTTGCAAATAAATAATACAAGACCTGTGCACATAAAGTGATATAATGTACTGGAGATCATAATTGTTGTAGACGCGTGTAATTCCATCACAAGGTAATTTCTTCAGGAGAAAAAAAAAAGAACATCAATTTATATTCAAAACCAAGGATCCTGCAAGACTACATCAAATGAATCAAATGTCAAACCATTATGGCACAATTTGTCAACAGAATTTGACAAGAGTAATAGGAACTTCTCTTGAGCAAATCACCCAGTTCAAGTTTAATGCGTCCCCGGAACAGCGAGGTACACCTTAAATGTCATGTCGTCGGTGAAAAATAAAAACACCCCCAATAAATGAAGAGCAATACTGAGCACTCAATCCTGAACACTCAATTAGCCAATATAATGCCATACATATCACGATGAACACCCCGCTGTTGATAGAAAAACTTAAAAGAGAACTATGAGGTGAGTGATATCCATTCATCCTCATAGTTAGAGACGACCTGTGACAAAGAAGCTGTCACAGGTCGGCTCTATCGATCGGGAAGTGAGCAGAAACATGCTGCCGATCCACTCATTTCCCGATCGTCTCCCTGCAGTGAGTGGTGACTATCAATCACCGCTCCCTGCAGGGATTCCCCCCCTCTTCGATTCTCCAGCGCTGAGTGGAGGAATGAACAGGGGATGGGGTGGACACAGCTGGCTCTGCCTCTAGATAGGCAAAGCCAGCTGTCACTCACGCAGCTCGGTGGATCTCAATAGTATTGCCAGGATCCGTCCCGGCTGTGGCGCTGTCAATATATCGCAGGCAATAGCCTGCGATATACTGAGCTTTGGGTGACAGGAGGAGGTTAGTATATGTCCTCCCATGATCCGAAAGAAAACTATGGGGAAAAACACTTACCCCATAGTTCTCTTTTAAGGCAAATTGTTGTGGTTTTTGGTTATTGTATTTCATTATCTGGCAGGGTGCTGTACATAGCTTCCCAAAAACATCACAGCACTCTGCCCCACTACTCCTCTCGAGAGAAGTCAGCCCTGATGCAATCAGTGGGCTGGCTCTTATGAGGAGTCATGCAAATATTAAAGTGTCTTAATGGGTAGGTGTTAGTCTGGAGGAGTGAGCAGTCCTAAGCAGTCTGCATTTGCAAGCAGACCACCCTAGGTAATGCCCACTTGTGATTAGCATCCATAATTAAAGGAACATAAATCCAATGAATGAAAGGGGGCGGGCCAGGGACAGCCAGGCTGGGGAGGACATTAGATGATGCTGGACATCCTCCAGCCAAGAGATGAAGTGGGCTCTATCTGACTTACTGCAGCATCTAATGCACATTGTGAGAAGCTAGCAGTGTGAAGTGAAACCAATTAATAAGCAATTTCAGTCCAGGAATTTCATTTTTATAAAATGCAAGGTGCAAAAATATCTGAATTTGAGCTGCCCCAGTCTGCCCACAAAGACCAAGTAAGTACCCCATTGGGAGCCACCATCTTGCCTCTCACTAAGCATACAGAAAGTGAATCAATGTTGCCAGTTATAGCCTGCCAGTCACAGACACCTCCACACTTCCTCTGACTGTCAGGTGTCACTGCTCTCTGCATACATCAGCAGTCCAGGGGATGTGGGTAGAGACATAGATGAGGACAGCAGCTCCAGGGGACGATCTCCTCTATGATCAGAGCCGCATTTGGCGGCATTTGCTGTCTTCCTTACAGGTTTGTTGTCTTCTTTACATAGCTTGCTTGGGTCATTTTTGCATAGTAGACATGTAAGCTGTGGAAAAATTTGGTTCAGTTCGGATATTTTGTTATTTCGGCATTTGGATCCGACATTTAATTAGGTTAGGGTTTCGGATTCGGACGAAATACACATTTTCATTTGTTTCGGATGAGTTTACGAATATTCGTTGCCAATACCACAGAAAAATATATACAGATATTAATACTAAAGCTGAATCTCCTCGACCCGAATGGCATTGGGGAGCCCAAATTTCATAATTTCCAAATACTATTTGGGAGCTCCAGAAAGCAATAAGGGTCTGGGAGCTGTATTAAAGATGAGGCTTCCAGACCCGAATGGCACTCGGGAGCTCTCGAATGCTATTAAGAAATTCTGATTCAATTTGGGTCTTGGAAGCCTCAGTTTTAGTATTATCTATATATAATCAGTATTCTATAATATGAACAAATATTCGTAGCAGCAACATTGTGACCCATATATACATAAAACTAAACCTGAGGCTCCCAGACCCGAATGGCATTTGGGAGCTCCTGAGTGTAATTCGAAAATTCGGACCCATTCGGATAAATTAAACCGAAAAACACATGTGATTGGCGAGAAAAGTCACATGTCCGATTTGATTTAGTTTTTGACGATTCCGGACAGGTTTCAAAATTCGGAAATGGAAATTCGGATTTGGACACATTTGGATGCATTGGGATTCAGAAATCCGGATGTGTCCGAATTTTGGAAAATTTGTACGAATTTTGATTCGGAATGAAACGAAAAGCACATGTCTATTGTATAGTAAAAGGGTCCCTTTAACAGAAAGTCAATGTTTGCACATCAGTAACAGTGCCATTTAATATGCATATTGGGGGAAGAAGATGCCCATTTGAAACAGATTATAAAGGTGCTTCTATATTTTCCTGCTATGGGGAGGTAAAGGATCCATTTAAAGATTTAATAACCCTTTAAAGAGTCTCAGTCTTTAGTACAAAAGGTCAATCAGGTCCATTCCACCATGTGGCACATCTATTCTTTGCTCTGGCAAAGCTACAGGAGTCACTACTCTCCCGCACTTTTGGGTGTGCCGAATGCTTCATCCCCTGCCATGTGCTGTGGTCCCTCCCACTGGCTGCTATGTCACTACTTTGTTTCTTTTCTCACAAGCCGATCAGCCAGCTGTTTTGTGTATTGCTGAAAAGAAAAATGCAATGTTTGTTGTTTTTTTAATTGCTCCGACACATTTCACGAAAACCTCAGAAAGCGTCAATTATCAGGATGAGCGCGGCGCGGACGTATGTTACACAGTCTCTCTTCATGGCTTGTTGGCTTGGTACCGCAGAGATCAGGTGAACATAAAACAGCACGTGCCCTCCTTGGGTAGGAAAGTCACTTTGATATCTCCCCCAGGCCCTGTATGAGCGAAGAAGGAGCCCTTTAATGCACTTCCCTAAAGTACAGTTACAATTTATTGATGCAGCTCTGTGCAGCCCCATCTCCTTTGTGAATACACCCATATGGCTCCAATATTGCGAGCTAGCTTGCTTTTCCTTTCAGTCTGATCCTAATATTCCACCGAGAGATCATTACCAGTTACAGTTCACTTCCTAGCCGGTTCTACTCCAATAAGTCCTCTGTCGTCTCCACAAAACCTTTAGAAGTTTGGTCGGAAATTAGGAAGCACAGATTTTATTTTGATAATTGTATCTGTAACAGGGGTAATTAGTGGCAGCTGGAGGATGGTAATTGGGAACATGGTGATGCATCAGCTAGGCAGGGCAGAATAATAGATAGATAGATAGATAGATAGATAGATATACACACACACACACACACAAAGTAGTTATATAAGCACTTATGGGTCTTGAAGTGGAGCTCATTCAAGGCATCAGCATTTTCTTGTCAACATTTCGAGCGAGCTCAGTCAATCTTTATCAAGGGTATCTTGATAAAGAGGGACTGAGCTCCATCAAAACGTTGATAATAAAATGCCAATGCTTTGACCCATCTCAGCTGCAAGACCTGCGTGTGCCTATATATCAATTGTGGATTCGCATGGATATTTTTGTGGATGAGCACCCAGACATTTACCATGTGCCTACCCATGGGAGTGATAACTATCTATCTATTTATCTATCTATCTATCTATCTATCTATCTATCTATCTATCTATCTATCTATCTATCTATCTATCTATCTAGGCACTGGCTGGCAGGATTGTGGATGGTGTCCATGAGTCACCTAGGTTTCTTATCTACACATGGTGAGGAGCTTCAGGGTTTATAAATGATAAGGGAAAAACAAAAACTAAATATGTTCTCAGATTTTTAATAAACTCTGTTCTGGGTCCTGGAGCCTTGAGGATCCATAGAGCTTTGGGAGGGGTAAAGCCTCCAGTCTTAGGTCCACATCTAAGACTAATAATGAGCCAAACCTCATTATTAGTCTCAGCTGCCCACGGGCCTCTATATATGTAAACCAACTGATGATCAGATCTCTCTCTCTCTCTCTCTTTCTCTTTCTCTCTCTCTCTCTCTCTCTCTCTCTCTCTCTTTCTCTCTGTCTCTCTCTAGGAGCCTGCTGCTAGGTGAAAAGGTTGAGTACGGACAGAACACTGAAAAGATACAAGTGCTGCCTGTTTGTTTTGGGGGAACCCATTAGGGGTCCCTTGTTAATCTAGAACTGACCAGAGTTTAGTTAGTAGCTTGGACGAGCAGATGCAAGGAGAACACACAAAAGAAGCACACCTCCTCCATGGCTCAGGAAAGGAATGAGCAGGGTGCTTACTCTCCTCTCTCTCAAGCAACTGTTGGGCTCTCGGTCCTTGACCAAGTGCCCGACTTTTTAGAGGGGGGTGACACCAAAATGACTGTCAGTCATTTTGGTGTCACCCCTCTAATGGTGTCACCCCCCCCCCCCCCCCCCCCCCACACCCCCCTTTTGACACCACTGCCTGCTTGGACTATTTCTGGGTGTCCCTGTCTCATTTTTGGTTTACCAATAATAGCAAAGGAACCAAAGAACTCAGAGGGGGACCTGGCATCTGACACACCCAAGTATGAGGTGTGTGTTGAATGTCAGAGATTCTTCAGCAAGCTTAGCTCTGCAGCAGATTAAAGATCGTAATCTCGTGCATCCGGACAGTTAGTTATAACGCCTTTTCTTTGCAGGGTTTGCAAGGAAGAATAGTTTTTTTCCTGATATTTCTTTTGTTCAATGGTGTCATGGTCTCTTTTAGAAAATAACATAATAAATAGAAAAAATAAATTGTTATCTAAACAAGCCAGCGAGCTTTTACAACAATTTACAAATGACACCGTTTTAAGCTGTAACAATAGGGAAAGCGGTACAGCAAATGTCATTATAATAGTGGTTTACACTTACAATGCCTCCAACATTAACATAGCAACAGAATGTCTAAAATGAAATGCATGTAAAAAATATCAAGTGATTTTTTTTAAGTGTTTGTGAGCTTACTGAGAGTGGATGTTTCCAAAGTCTATCTGGATAACATGTGGAATTAAGAAGGCATAATATGATATAGATAATTTGCTCTTGAACACGGAATACATTTGTACTGTATTGTCCATGGTGGATTAAAGATGGTGTATGGAGCGATAACTTGATATTACACTCTTAAAGAGACCCTGTTAGTTCCGTAGCAAAGTACAAAAGGAAGTGTCCTGCTGTAAAGAAACTGGTATACTCACCGCTTCAGCGGCCCATGTCTCCTTTTTTCTTCCAGTGGGAGGAGGTGGGAGAGATGCATTACAAATGTCAATGGCTCGGGTTTATAAAGGAGAACATAATGATTGGCAAAGGATTTACAACTTGCCTGATCACTGTGACCCCTGCACCTAAGTGGGTTTTGCCTCAGCTTGGTTTGGGGGAGCAGTATTGTCTTGGGTTCTATAAAGAAACGGGTATACTTACCTCTCCAGTGGCCAATGTTTCCTGTCTTCTTTCATTGCTACAGCCTCAATCACACTCTTCAGCATTCAACATTTTTGGAGTGTGGGATAACTATGTCTCCCACTGCACATCCTATCTCTGTTCCCTACATCACTGCCGAGTTCTGTAGTGACATAGGTGTTAAAGAAAAGGAAAAGGAATGATTGGCCAAGGATTTCCAACTTGTCCGATCACTGTGACCCCCGCACCTAAGTGGGTTTTGCCTCAGCTTGGTTGGGGGGTGCACTTTCGTCTTGGGTGCTATAAAGAAACTGGTATACTCACCACTCCAGCGGCCCATATCTCCTGTCTTTTTCCTTTGCTACATCCTCAATCACACTCTTCAGCATTCAAAATTTTTGGAGTATAGGATAACTATGTCCCCAACTGCACTCCTTAGCTCTGTCCCCTGCATCACTGCCGAGTACTATAGTGAAATAGGGAAAATGTAACGATTGGCCAAGGTTTTCCAACTTGTGTGATCACTGTGACCCCCGCACCTAAGTCGGATTAGCCTCATCTTGGTTGGGGGGTGCACTTTCACCTTGGGTGCTATAGGAACTTGTCCCAACGCTGTGTACAACAGTAGTAACAATGCTCAGTAATTTGTACAACAGTGTTAGAAAGGCGTGATGGCACAATTGCAAGCTCAGATAGAAAGCAACCACATCCTAAGTGGAAAAGCCTATTTTCTGCTAGATTGCTGTAGAGAAGGATCCATTCTCTCTATGTGAAAACAGTGGTCTCTCTGCAGTGGTCCAACATGACTCTGCAGAGTCAGAACTGGAGCTCTACAGTCAACAGAGAGCATGAGTTTTTCCGATTGCAGAACTATAGGTCTGACTCAGCAGGACCTCTATAGAGAGACCACTGCTTCCACACAGAGAGCAAGCATACTTGTCTACAGCATGCTCGCATTTGGGAGCTATGGTTTTGCCTAATACTTCCGATACACCAGCAGTAGTAAATCTTGGTGATGTATCCAGCAGCAACCATATTCAGTAACTTATACCCAAGTGAAGCAACAAATCCTGATCCTTAGTACCCTGAGCCTTTTTGGAAGTGATTTTTGACATAAAGACACAATATACTGCCATTAACAGATGCAACAGACTTTACAATATATTTATGAGCCGGAACTGTTTTGCTATTTCTTCTTAATAATCTACTCATAGAAAGGGTTAACACGGCCATTTATCTTCTCCAAGTCACTAACTATAGGAATGTTTAAAAACTTCCTGTTAACACGTTTTTGTTGTTTTTTTTCCTTTGGCAATTAATGTGCTAGTTTCTGTAACTTAATTAGGAAGCATGTTTGCCAGATTTGTATTCACTCTTGTTAGCAATTTAATTAAGTTCTAGTAGAATCTTTTTCAAATGCCAGTTGCACTTTAGAGAATCTAATTTTAACAGTTGAAATGTAAGTAAGTTCTAACAAACTTGATAATTAGCAGTAAATTTCCAGCTAGCTATTACAGGCGCAAGAGAGCCACTACACAGTGACATCTTTACCAAGTCCGACTCGTTTTGCTTTCTACAGTTTTATAAGGTCTCTCTCTCTCTCTCTCTCTCTCTCTCTCTCTCTTATATATATATATATATCTTTTTTTCCCTATCCAGTGAGTTAAAGAGGGGAATTTATCAAAACTGGAGCAGGCACGATCTGGAGCAGTTGTGGCAACCACTCAGCTTTGATCTTTCATTTTCAAATCCTAAATGTTCGCTTAGTAATTATGGTTGCACGCAGGGCCGGATTTCCCACAAGGCCAACCAAGGCCCGGGTTCGGGGCAGCAGGGCGCAGAGGGGCAGCAGGGATGTGGAATTCCTATTTCCCGATGCCTGGGACATGGAGTTCCGGGCACGGGGCAGGTAGTTGTTTTCTACAGTTAGCCCTGCATTGGGCAAGCAGGGCTAAATGTACAGCGAGGAATCCACCGCTTGTTTTGTACAAGTGATCTCGGTTATGTCGCCGAGACCCACTTGTATGCAGCCTACAGGTCTGCCACTTTCCATGGCGGGTAGGGGGGCACATTGAGGAACCTGGCCTTGGGGCAGCAGAGAGAGTAAATCTAGTCCTGGTTGCGCGTGTGTTTGCATTAGTAAATCAGGCCCATCAAGTCAATTTCTTCTCTTTGAATTCAGTTAAAAAAATGCAGAAAATTCTGTTTCAACTTTTTTTCATTATTTAGAGACCCAATACCCCTGGATAACCTATCATTTGGTAAACATATTCTAAGGGGTATAGATACCCTGGTTGAGAACCTCTGCTCTCGGGGAGAACACTTAAGATAGGAGAAGAAATTATCTTCCAGTTAGTTAGACCCACGGTTAAGAATGAATAAAAATATGTTAACAAATGGCACTGATACACTTAATTTCTTGGATACTGTATATAATAGATAGGAATGCACCAAATCTCCCAATGCAGAAGGAGAAAAATAAGATTTCTTTTTGTGTAATATAATTAAGAAATACAGAAAAGATAGATAGATAGATAGATAGATAGATAGATAGATAGATAGATAGATAGATAGATAGATAGATAGATAGATATGTAGGAAAAGACCAAGTCACCGACATATAACTAAATGAAGGATGTACAAAAAAAAATAATGCAATAGGTATCGGGGGAGGCTATACGGAATATAGGGGAAAGAAAGATATGTATATACTTGTATATGTATGTATGACCATTGGAGGTAATCTTATTCTTAGAGGTATTCTTGGTTCTTAACCAAGGGTATAGATACCCCGGATAAGAGCATCTGCTCTAGTGGCTAGATCCATTCATTACCAAGAAGCACTTTGATTTTTTTTTTGTATTATCCTTACTTTTAACACAATAATTCCATTGTCCATTGTAAGAAACTTTCTAAAGACAAAAGAAAAACAATTCAGCTTTCCAACTTCTCACTTCATTGGTTTTCACAAAGACTTTGCTGGCTATTTCCCCAAATATGTATGAAGCTGCTATCTTCAGGCTGGCTGTAAAATGGTGACAAGGCTTTTGAAAGTGTTGAGTGAAATTAGCGTAATTTTCAGAATGTTGAGGGAAAAAAATGATACAATTTGGATACATTTTTTTTAAAGCTTATTGTGTAGTTGATGCACAACTTTTGAAGGTGCTAAACCTTAATATCAGCAATTGCAATGTGACAAATTCAATTGTATTCAATTCAATGTTTTTGCCTGTTTGAGAAAACATGGTGAGGGGTACAAAGACCAATTAATAATAAAAACAAATGACTCAAGGTACAAGTAACTGCAAATGCATAAAAGGTATGGAGTCTACAGCATGATCATCATAGAGCACACATAAAGAGGAAAGGAAATGTGTCTTACAGACTCTACAAACACCACATTTGGCTTAACATTAAATACTTATTTCTATTGAAGCCACCTAGCACTTCCCCTAACAGTTTTTTCAGCCTATTTTTTTGGGGTGGTGAAAAAGGACACACATCCACAAAGTTTGTAATTAATTCCAATGATAAGCTCCTTGCACAAGTATTCCATGATCCATATCAAGTCCAAACTTTATAAACATTCTATACAGAGCATCCAGATCCACAAAATCATGCGGGCGTTAAGTTAAAAACATGGGCTCAATAAGTTAAATTTCACAGGATGGAGTTATATAAATAGATATATGGGGTTATTAATCCATTGATCATTGGTTGCATAAATTAACCAAGGTCTATCATACTACCAGGTACTATACTGGCATGTAACCCTATTTTGCCCAGTTTTCATGAATTTATTTGAGGAACATAATTTACCACTATGCACAGTTTCTATAAGAAAATTGATGTTTTTTCTATGGCATGGTGGGCATACTAATATGGTATTGGTCAACATGTGTCCACACTTCTATGTGTACTTATTAATGTCCACACCAGTGAATATACAGCAATCAGCCATAACATTATGACTACCTAATATTGAGTAGGTCCCCCTTTTGCCACCAAAACAGCCCTGACATGTCGAGGTATAGAATCAGCTGCTGTGGTATATTGCATCAAGCCATTTGAGCTACAGTGGTTCTTCTGTTGGATCAGACTACATGGGACAGCCTTTGCTCCCAAAGTGATCCCAATATGCATCAATGAGCCTTGGCCGCCCATGACCCCGTTCACTGGTTTTCCTTTCTTGGACTACTTTTTCGTCAGTCCTGACCACTGCACACCAGGAATATCCCAAAAGAGCTGCAGTTTTGGAGTTGCTCTGCCTTCTAGCCATCCCAATTTGACCCTTGTCAAAGTCACTCAAACCCATTTTCTCTGCTTCCAACACATCAACTTCAGGTATAAAATGTTCACTTGCTGCCTAATGTATCCCACACATTTCCAGGTGCCATTGTAACCAGATAACCAATATTATTCACTTGTCCGAGGTCATAATGTTATGGCTGATCAGTGTTTATTCCCTATATAGGCACAACAGAAAAAAAGCAACATTCTTGCAAATGACTAGAATTAAGGCTAAAAGTATCAACACGTGCTAAAGATTATTCTGCAACTCCTCTCGAATAATGATTGGATTGACTTGAGTCACAATAATTGTGTACTTACCAACCCTTTGGAGTTTAACTTCTCGCAAGATAAAAGCTTCCCAATGTCAATTTTAGAAAAAAGTATTTATTTTCACCCTGGCAAGTTCTGCTCCGAAAACAAACAGTGTGTCAGTGTTCATTTTTTTAAAAGCACAGGAGATAAAAACAATCTTTGAGATCTGATTCCCAAACGCTTAATTATACAGGACAGAAAATAAAAAAGCTACTAGTATTCAGAGTAAACTCCAGAATAAGTTTTTGATATAGAGGAGGCTCAAACAGTAAATAATCAGTTTAAGAGTCCCTCAGTGAGTAATTAAAAGAGCCATTCAAAAGTAACAAGGAGCAAGAGATAAAACATGCAATGTTTTGGCAGCTGATTAGGTCAGTAACGAAGGCAAGGCAAAACAATAAAATAATTGTTTGTTAGATTAGGATGGTGTGGTAAAAAGGAAAAATGGCAACTACATCAGAATAGTGCAAAGTCATGAATTATATTTTGTAAGAGATTTGACTTTTGTTCCACCTAAAGGTGAGGAAGTTTGACATATCTCAATGTAGATAATAAATGCAACCTAACTATAAAACATATTTTTGTATTTAAAACAAGCCGTATTATTGTTATCTATGCTTTTATAAGGTAGTACACAAGTAAAACGTACTTTAACAATGGAAGCGGTTTATTTATCTGGGATTCCATCAAGAGGATTCACCCATTCTGTTTGTCATGGTAAACATTGACTGAAAGTGAGGGAAAATCCAAAATGTTTAGTTGTCACCAGAACAAGAATTAAAGGGAAATCTTCCAATGGGACAACATCTAGAGACAGCCTTCCCAACTAGTGTTCTATGAAACCTAGGGTTCCTCTGGATCTGTGGTTCTCAACTGGTTGATCGTGACCCAAAAGTGGGTCACAACCTGTGTTCAGTGGATTACCGCATGCCTTCCACTGTGCTAGGTGAAAAGCTTCTCGGCCTCCTCCTAGAGCAGCACTGTCAGTTCTCTCGCTGAGCAACCATTCAACATATGCTTTCCAGCACCGAGGGTCATCTTGAGGTGGGGTGGGCTGGAGGTATGGCCACAAGGGAACTCCATCCATACGTGCATTGCTGTAGAGGTGTCTGGACCGGAGTGACGCCACATTCTGACCCCCAGATCCTTAATAGGGCATGCAAGGAGAGCTGTACAAGCAATGCACGTATGAATGGAGCTACGTCACAGAACAGCAGCCCACTGGACCCCAGACTGAGGATCCACTCCAGATTCTTTACATTGACCACCAATATCAGGGGAAAATGTTTTCCCACTGACTACCAGTACCTTATCTAACTGTGCAGTAATGCTTTAAGATAAACAATTAATTTTCACTTATGTCTGGAGCCCCTTCTGCATTTATTCCTGATTTAATGCTCATTTAGTCTAGGGCACATGTGTCAAACTCAAGGCCCAGGGGCCGAATCCGGCCCACCAGGCCATTTCCTAGATTTCTACTTTCAGATCTAGGTATTAAGGGGGGGGGGGGCATTCTTTACATTGACCACCTATATAAGGGAAACATTTTTTATCACTGACTACCAGTACCTTATCTAACTGTGCAGTAATGCTTTAAGATAAACAAATAATTTTCATTTGTGTCTGGAGACTAGTGATGGGCTGCATGTTCGAATCGAACATAGGTTCGTCTGGAACATAGCCTGTTCTAGCGCTCGCAAAACGCCGAACATTGCGGGATGTTCGCGTTCTGTTTGACAGCGGAACATCCCACAATGCACTGCGCCCTCCGAAACTGTAATTGGCTACAGTCTTGCACCTGACCTCAGGTCAGATGCAAGACTGTGCCAATCAGGGCTCTGTACACATTTAGAGCCATGATTGGGCAAAGTCATGATGACTCTGCCCAATCATGTCTCACAGCTAAGTCCCTGCAGCACACTATATAAGGCTGCTGACACCGCAGCCCTATGCAGTGTGTTGTAGGAGATAAAGAGAGAGAGAGAGAGTTCTAGTAGAGTTAGTGACAGCATATTTATTGAGATAGAGAGTTATTACAGAGGTATAGAGAGTTATAGCAGAGTTAGTTATATATTAGAGCTCTATATATCAGACTTCTTTATATCAGACTTCTGTATATATTATTAATCAGAGTTCTATATATTAGAGTTCTATATATTAGAGCTCTGTATATCAGACTTCTGTATATATTAGAATTCTATATATTAGAGTTCTATATATCAGACTTCTGTATATCAGATGTCTGTATATCAGACTTCTGAATATATTAGAGTTCTATATCTTATAGAATCACTAAATTACCAATACACAGTTACCGGCAATTTAAATGTCATTTTTTCTTCTTTATAAATGTAATTTTTGCTTCAGCAGGTTCTATACATCATACAGATGCGCCACTTTACGGTCAGTGAAAGGGGACCCCCCAGGCACCATATTTAACTGAATTTTTCATTTTTAATGTTTCATTTTAAGTGATGTTAAATCACTGCTCTTTTAAAAATTGTATTTTTTAAAAGTGTTTTTTTCATTGATTCCTGTCCCCCAGGGCAGTAGCCGGATCCCCATACACTTTTTATGGCCAATAAATTGCATATAAGGCTTCAAAATGGGGACATTTAATTTTCTTAGTTTCTACCCCCATAGACTTACATTGAGTTCTAAGTTCGAATTAGAACTTTTTCCATGTTCGAAAGTTTGAATTAGCACCAAACACAGGGGTGTTCGGCTCATCCCTACTGGAGACCACAAGTTGTCTAGAAAATCAAAGCAAAATCAGAATTAAAGATGTATGTAGTTAGTGTAATATCAAGAGTTTAGCACTTTAAAAGCACAACGTATGGGGCATCATCTTAAAAGAGACTTCGGAAGGTGCTTCGTTTCTAGTTACTTGACTGTTAACTTGACTGTTAATATTTTCTTTGAAGATGATTTTAGGGGCCATGTAGCCAAAGTCAACTGTTCTTTAGAAACAACTCAAGTGCTTTGAAAGCCATCAGTGCTCTGAGAGTATATTGTGTTGTGCTTCAGGATTATACAAAGAGAATCTTCTTTCTTCAAAAAAAAGTAATCCTACATGCAACCCTTGCAAATCAATATACTGTATTTGTTGTGTTCTGGACCAGACGTCTTTTGTCTTCTGTAATAGCTATTTGAAATAAATATTATACACTGAAACTTTAAGAGGATTGTTTTCTCAGGTCTATTCCTGATTTAATGCTCATTTAGTCTAGGGCACATGTGTCAAACTCAAGTCCCAGGGGCCGAATCTGGCCCACCAGGCCATTTCCTAGACTTCTTCTTTCAGATCTAGGTATTAAGTTATTACTAAAACCAGTGATAAACGAATGCAGAGGCAATTATGATAAAGATTAGATACATTCATATATACATGTATAACCATAATGTTGATGCGGCCCACGATTAAATTGAGTTTGACACCCCTGGTCTAGGGGATTGCAATACAGAGGAAAACTTACCCATTGACTTGGTTCCACGACAGCTGGCACCCTTCTTCTCTCCTGCTTCAGCCCCAAAATGTGGGCAGGCTCTCGACTCCATCATGTCAATGGAAGACCAGTGGTGGACACTTGCACTGAACGTGATGTTGACAGTTTTCTGGAATCGGTCAATACCAGATTTGATGGGGAGGGATCCTGGGAGACCCAGCAAAGATGTAAGTAATTCCCTATATTACATACCTTCTAGACTACAACAGCATTAATCTTCAAAACAAAAAGTAAAAAGACTGGCTTACAAAGGTCACGGATCTCCATTTCGGTTGTGCAGGTCTGCTCTACAACAAGATTAATATCCTGAAACGTTACAAGAAATGATGCTCAAATGACCCATTTGATTAATTTTCAATTGTATAACACAGTTAAGATCATTGTGAACCAGACACCTAAGTGCTCTTGAAATCTGTTCTTGGAATAGAGCAAATGCCAAAAAGAAAAAAAAGGGAAAGAGTTTGAACAGTTCCAAGTGACTTAGGCCTGGCTATTAAATCACACATCAAAGACATGTCTGCCACCGGAGGGGAGTGCAAGAGTGTTGTTCATGCTTGTATAACCTTTTGCCATCAAAGCACTTTACATGCTTTTATTCTATCACTTCATCCATTTTTGACCTTGCCGTGTATCTTTTACTAGATACGGTGAGTGGCAAATGTTATTAAATTCCCTGGGGTGCCCAGGAAGTTATAAAATGAAAGTCTAAGGAATTCTGTTCTAACTAGCTGACATGAACTCTATGCCTCCCAACTTTTTGAAAAGGGAAATAAGGACTTCTTTAAATAAAGCTGCATTTGTGCTCTTGTGGTTGCCTATTGCTGCTTTCAACTGTTCCCCAGACCTCATTGCAGCTCTCCTGTTGGGAGCTCCTCACCATAGAGCTATCCGTTCCAATGCTGCTACTCTCAAAGCTGAACTCTGAGCACAAAAACTTTAATTTAAGTTCTAAATAGCCAAAGAGGATAAAGAGGATGGTGTGCACACCAAATGCATTTTCAAACTCAGATATTATCTTGTTCATTTAATGTACGGGTGAAGTAACACTATACCTTGTCACTGGTGAGTCAGACTGTGGCATCTTGACTTATGGAGGATCCTCTAAATGTGGGTCCCTTTAGGCATTTGATGATTCCATAGTGTCTGCTGTGCATGCAGAGCTGTGGGAGGAACCCGACAGACCCCACCCCCTACATGCTCTTTGCAAAAAACAACAGGAGGGGCGGAGGCAAGACCAGTCACCCTGGACAAGGAGAGAGAGAGAGCAGCAGTGACTGGTCTTTATTACAGGAGGGGGCAGAGGCAAGACAAGTCACCCTGCACAAGGAGAGTGGGTAGCAGTGAGCAGCCATTATTACAGGAGGGGGTAGAGACAAGATCAATCACCCTGCACAAGGAGAGAGAGAGAGCAGCAGTGAGCAGTCTTTATTACAGGAAGGGGTGGAGACAGGACCAGTCACCCTGCACAAGGAGAGATCAGCAGTTACGGGTCTTTATTACAGAAGGGGACGGAAACAAGACCAGTCACTCTGCAAAATGAGAGAGAACAGCAGTGAGAGGTCTTTATTGCAGGAGGGGGCGGAGACAGGACCAGTCACCCTGCACAAGGAGAGAGAGCAGCAGTGACAGGTCATTATTACAGCAAGCTCCAAGTTTCACATTGGAATACTACACAGATCTGCAAGAAATACACAAAGCTCTCCAAGATTCCAGAAGGATCACACAATCACCTTGTATGTAGGCCACATTTGCTTATCTTGGGGTTCAAATTTAAAACTTCCATTAATGTATTTCTTTAAATTAATCAAAGGGTATCTATAAATAAAAATATATATATGTATTTTTACAGTATATCAAAAAAAACACCAACAAACAAATACAGAGCATCAAGAATGTGATACATATTTCCAAAGTAACTTTTTAAAATAGAGAGAAACAACTAAAGCAAAAGGAGAATTGTTTTCGAAGGGCACGTTAACATTTATTGGTTAGCATTGGCATTATAGAACAAATCTAGTTGAGCGCTATTAGTAGTTTCGGGGACACTCAGTCATGTTTCTTACCTACACTTCTGTGTCCCTTCCCAGTTTTTCCTTTATTTGGAAACAGAATGAGAGATTTTAGAATACAATATCCATTTGCACATACGACAAAGAAATCCTGCACACAATAGTGTATTTCTACTTTTGCAGTCAACGTTATATTTTTGTTAAGTGTTCCTTTTTACACGGCATACATAAAATTATTTAAAAAAAATATTTCTTACCTTTTCTAGTTGTTTCTTTGGAGCAAGCTTATACATAGGACTCTATAGTATCCTTTCTACTGCCATATATACCCACCTATGAGTAGAGCAGCCTTACTCAACCAGGGTGCCGTTGCATTCCAGAGTGCTTTCAAGCTTCCTCAGGAGTGCCTCAAAATGTTGTGATGGTAGGACTCTGATGTGAACGAGGAACTCTGATGTAAAAGAAGGGATTCTAATATAAAAGGGGGGTCCTGATATAAAGCGAGTTTATGACGTTAAATGTGGGCTCCTGGAAGGAAGGGGGGCTCCTGATGTAAAGGGTGCTTCTAATGTGAAGGGGGACTCCTGATGTGAAGAGGAGCTTCTGATGTGAAAAGAGGGGGACTCTGATGTAAAAGAGGGGGCTTCTAATGTGGAGAGGGGCTACTGATGCAAAGGGGGACCCTGACGTGAAAGGGGGCTTTGATGTAAAGGAGGCGCTCTTGATTTGAAGACTTTGATGCAAAGGATGGAACCGCACTTTCTCATATGTTTTTGCGTGGGGTTCCCCACTTAGATTTTAGACTGGGGTGCCTCAAGATTTTGCATACTTTTAAGGGTGCAGTGACTGAAAAAAGGTTGAGAAATGATTCTTTAATTATTTAGAATAGCTTGCAATGAGCAATTAGGGGAAAGATTGAGGGACAGTTTTTCATTAACATATGTAGACCCTGCCACGTTCTGTGGAGTGGCTATTGGAAATGTAGCTTTGCTAGCGCTGTAATCAGTCTGGCTGATTTGTAGTCAGTTATTATCTGTTTAATTCCAGGTGTTCTGCTGTTGATTGTACCTGCCTCAGTAGGGTGTGCCCCTGTTACAGAGTGGGGCACCCAATAGAGGAACATCATGAGTGTCTATGACTCACCAATCAATCACTAGGAGTTTCATTGCCACTGGTGCATTCTCAGGGATTGCCATGTACTCAGGGCAGTCCGCCCCCAGGCTTGGCCTGGGGGCTGGCATTTACAATGTTGGAGAAGCTGACTAGGCCTCAAGTCTGGAGGGGGCCACATGTGGACCCAGGTGGGGTCTGGAACTATCTGGGGAGAAGAACAAGGAAAGCCTTATGATTGATGGAGGCTGATATGGACCTCAGGAACAAGTCTGGTGTCTCTCACAGGGAAGATCGCATGAACATCCCTATTCAGCTATGGCTCTATTGCCAGTGTCAGCCTGTTCTACTGATAATTCTGCAGTCTGAAGGGATTGATGAGTCTGGAGTCTGTTCTATTTGTGCTATGGATGTCTGAAACCCTATACCCTCTCTCCCAGTTGGCTGTTTCTTCAATAGAGCATTTAGTAAGGCACTTAAAGTGACTGGCGCCCAATTTGTTGATCACAAGTCCCTTCACTGGGTAAGAATCTGACCCTGCCCTTTGGGGTCCACCTCAGGCCTCTGGGGGTCAGGGGGGTGCTACTCATACAATGTACCACCCACGACTAGGGATCTTTAGCCTCTTATTAGAACAGTGCGCACAACTAGTTTACAGCGGATTATGATGATCTGGCAGCAGTGTATAAGTAAAGGTTAATTATAGTAAACATAACTCCCCAGCTCCCTCCTTAACATTGCATAGAAGTGGAAAGTTAGATAGGAGTAAAAATAAAATAAAAAGGTATGCAGAAATTTTTATTTTTTTGTAAGTTAGTCTATGTGAATGGGAACATGTACCAAATATAAAGTAGATGTTATTCCAATTTGGCTGCAAAAGTAGAAATACCCTTTAAAGGCTTACAAAATGATGTTACTTCAACACATGTTTGTTTTACAGTCATCAATAAGAGGGAACATGAAAAAAAGGAGAAATCGATATGAATATTGATTTTTTTTTAAGTTTCTTTAGTCATTTCCTGTAGTTCACCAGACATTCTTCTCTCTTCATAGCACTGTGACAAACAAGACTGTATCCCCCAAAAAAGAAAAATCCTTTATAATAATGGTCTGGATCAACTCATTAAAAAAAGGAACACACTTTTGCCATTGAAAAAATAAAAAAAATAGCTTTATACAAACAAAACTTATTATATGATCAAGTTTATTTTATTGACAATCTGAGTGATTATTCTTGTGTATTTGGGGTGAATTGCCCCT
>NW_017306820.1:952507-956596 GCF_000935625.1 Nanorana parkeri
TGGTAAAAACTTATGAGCGAGTTTGTCAGCTATCTTCAGGGTGTCTCTTGAAATGTAATACCCTGCAAATCTTGTCTCTATGAGTAAGCCGATATGGTGAAATGCTTTAGAGGTTGAGGATATGTGGAGAGGAGCAAACAGTATGTGTCTGTTCTGTAAATAAAGATATTACTTTTGGTAAAGGCCCGTGGAGTTTTTTAAGTTGTGACCCAGCAATCAAAATTCGAAATAAAACCTTGAGAGACACTATCAGGGTTATTCACAAAATGGTGAAGGGTTTGGAAAAGGCAGGAGAAGTGACCAATCTAGGCCAAAATATCTGATTTGGAAAAATCCCCCAATTTTGCTCACTTTCCAGTTCAGCTACTGTATGCTGTCCTAGATTGCTCACTTCTCCTGCCTTCTCCAAACTCTTCACCCTTTTTGTGAATAACCCTGTATATGGCAAAAAGCGTGTGGACAACTGACCATCATCTGTAACTATATAACCAAAAGTATGTGGGCCCCCCTCCATCAAAATGATTGAGTTTGGGTGTTTCCGGTGAAGGGCATTGGTAATGCTACAGCATACAAGACATTTTAATAAATCGTCTTCTTCCTGTCTTGCAGTAACAGTGTGGGGAAGACCTATTTATGTTACAGCATGACTGTGCCCCAAAGCCAGCTCCATGAAGACATGATTTGATGAGTTTGGTGAAGACCCTTTTCTGCTTCAGCATGGCTGTGCCTCAAAACCAGCCCCATGAAGACATGATTTGATGAGTTTGGTGTAGACCTTTTTCTGTTTTCAGCATGACTGTGCCCCAAAGCCAGCTACATGAAGACATGGTTTGATGAGTTTGGTGAAGACTGCTTTCTGTTCCAGCATGACTGTACCCCAAAGCCAGCTGCATGAAGACATGGTTTGATGAGTTTGGTGTAAACCTTTTTCTTTTTCCAGCATGACTGTGCCCAAAGCCAGCTACATGAAGACATGGTTTGATGAGTTTGGTGAAGACTGCTTTCTGTTCCAGCATGACTGTACCCCAAAGCCAGCTGCATGAAGACATTGTTTAATGGGTTTGGTGTGGAGGAACTAGAGTTTTAGATGCAATGAAGACTGAGTTGGTTTTTCCTGTATGCTATTTTTATGATAAAGTGAGATTGTAAAGAACATTTGTGAGTACCAGTTTTTCCCACTTTTTAATAAAGGTTTAATGAAGGTATCACACGATACTTGTGCGCTTTCTGTTTGTTATATAGTGTCCTGCACAAAGCCCTGACCTCAACCCTACTGAACACCTTTGGGATGAATTGGAATGCCAACTGTCAGCCAGGTCTTCTCATCCAACGTTATTACCAGACCTTGCAAATTAGTTTTGACTGACTGGGCACAAATTCCTACAGACACACTCCAAAATTGTTCGGAAAACCTCCCCTGTGGAGTGGAGGCTGTTATAGCCACAAAGAGGGGTAACTCTATACTGATGTCCATGAATTTGTATTGCAATGTCCAAAAAGCTCATATAGGTGCGATGGTTACAAACCTTTGGCCACATAGTGTATGTGTATACCAATGCCAAATGTAAAAAAATCATATTTTTTTATGTGCAACAGCTTTGGTCCTTTTTTTTGAATATGTTTTATAACATACAATTGTAATATATGTCAAACAGCATAAATAAATGCCTGTAGAGAGTCACCAAGGAACGGAGTATTTTCATCCTAATATTTTGAAACAGGAATGAGCTGTAAAGAGTTTCTTTTTTTTTCTTTCAATAAAGTCCATAAACTGGATAAAAACACATTTTCTATAGATGCACATACAACTCTATTTACATCATACAATCACTAAGTTTCGAAGTGGCATTAACAGACTACTGACACTTGAAAAGGGAAACCTACAGCAGGGTTTACCTCCTATTCTATCTATCAGGTCTTGCTATGCTAATTAGTACTTATAGTGTTCTCTACGCTTAATGTTTACTGAAATCCACCTATCTAAATCTAATACCATCATGTCGCAGGTCATATTGCTTCATATCACCTTCAAAATGTGACGCCAAATCCCAGAATGCATTACTTTATTAGCTGTCAAGGGTGCAATTAGTGACAGCTAAGAGAGCAAGTGTTTTCTACTAGCGAGGGGAAGGAAGAGATTGGTCACACGGTCACTGAATGCAAAAATAAAAATAGATTTATTAACAGTTAAGATTTCTATCTATAAAATACAAGCAAAAATAGGAAAAATAAATTGTATTTTATTAAAATTGCACATTATAAAAAGCTTTCTCTTAAGTACAGTTACATCAGTTACATTGTAATTGTTTTCTGGGTTTTTTTTGCACAACGCTGGATACACTTTTTTTAACTTTAACTTTTGGTTATGGCATGGAAAGGTAAGTACCTCTGTTGGGTTTCTGGTGACTTTTCCCCTCCTTTACCAGTATCAAACATCCAGCTGTACCCCACTCAAAGCATATGCTTATAACAGGGACGTGCAGTCAGGGGAGGCAGGTGAGGCAGAGTCTCACCTAGAATTATGGAAGAAAAAGCTGTCAGCTTCAAGGGGGCAAGGTATCACAGTAAGATCAGTTAGGGTCCGGAACTCACTGCCGCAGCGCGTGATTTCAGCAAATAATGTGGAATTGTTCAAGAAACGTTTGGACGATTTCTTAAGGGACCGTAATATACAGGGGTACGGGTACTCCTAGAATGAGATCCTAATAGGTTGGACTTGATGGACTAATGTCTTTATTCAACCTCAAATACTATGTAACTATGAAAGAGAGAAGCTGATTGGTTGCCATGCACAGCTGCTCCAGTTTTTGTCTGCTCCAGTTTTGATAAATTCCCTTCAAAGAGGCAGCTTTTCATTTTATTGTTATCAACTACATATTGTTCTCCCATCATCAGTCATCTAGGTTTATGGAGCCCTTCTATTTTACATTTGGATTATCCTAAAGTTGCTAAAGCTAATTCAACTGCCGATGAAATCACTTACAATCACAATTTGCTCCTTGATGTTTAAACGTTTTAGTTTCCTGCAGAATCAGCTGGTCCTCCTGAGCACTGGCCCTGATATCCTGTTTTAGGGTGGCTCCTTTCCATTGCAGTGTCCTGTGGAGCCATCCTTGTGTGTGCTAGTAAGCTGTGTGTGTCTCTACAAACACACAGGCACACCAAGGCAAGCCAATCATCTCCTTCCTGCTCCCCTCTCCCCCTTCCACTCTTTTCAGAGCTAGTAGATGGACAGCTGCCGGAGACTGTGCTGTTCCTTGTGATCTTGTACTAGAGAGGAAGTTCAGGGAGCTGATAAAGTTGGAGCTGTTCAGAAACATGATGACTGTAAGTGCTTGGGCAAAATTTAAAAGAAATGCTTTGCTGGACGATGTCTATTTATTTGTTTGATCCGGATTCATTATTTAGAAAAGTTTGATAGTTTAATATTACTATAATTATGGTACTAAAATACTAAAAACAAATTGTTTTTACTGTTGTCAGCATTTCATAAATAGAATGACAAAAAAAGGAGAGCGCCCACTCCATGTGAAGGATCATTTAATAATTTGCTTTTAAAAAATGGTAATGTACTCACAAGAGAAGAGTAACACAGGCGTATTTAATGATTCCCCTCACAGGAGGCTATCGCCCATCAGAAGCCACAGAGCAGCCAAGTCGGCTCACAACCAAAGTCGTCTTCCAGCAGCGAGTTACCATTTGTTAAAAGCAAATTATTAGACGATCCTTCACATGGAGTGGGCGCCCTTTCCTTTTTGTCATTCTATAGATGTTAAGGTTTTGTGGAGCTGCCCCAGTGTGATCAGGTGGAATCAATTAAGGAGGAGGGCTTGCAGTGATACATTTGCACTGGGAAGATTTTGAATTTACAAACATTTCATAAATGTCAAAGTTACATAGTTACATAGTAGGTGAGGTTGACTAAAGACACCGGAACATCAGGTTCAACCTATATAGTGTGTGTGTGTGTGTGTGTGTGTGTGTAAAATGCTCAGAATGTCAATAACCCTGTATGTTTTGTGAACTGAGGAACCCAAATATTTTAGCAATAACACTGTCAGCGCGGGACAGGAAGTGAGCATCAATCTC